>NW_010245858.1:61330-62152 GCF_000690775.1 Eurypyga helias
TCTGATTTTCACTAGGAGAAGACTCTCTCTTTTTAGTTAGTGTTTTGATTCTTTTACCCAGGAGTGGCAGAAAGACTTTTCTCTTGCTCAGAACTTCACCAGAAGTTTATCACAAAACTTTCAGTATATGTGACACTCACTGAAAAAAAAACCAAACAAACAAAACCCAACATACACCAGGCTAGACAGGAAATCTGTTTCTCTTTGCACTTTCGCTTCCCGCAGGGCTGGTGAACACAGCATGCAAAGTAGCTGTGATTACAGCACAGCTAGGGCTCCAATGGTTTGTACTCCAGCAAAAACACCCAACCCACACCACCATCAAAAAAACCCCACCCCAAAGCGACAAAAAATGAGGATAAATAAGGGGAAGGGAAGAAGAGACAGAAACCGTGTGTGAGGTCAGATGGTTAAGTATTTTTGGACTGCCAAGGTGGTGATGTTAAGCGAAGATCATGTATTATGCAGTGGAAAGCTAATGAGACCAGGTCTGTTTAACACGGACGTGGTGTTACTTAGCTCTGGAGTGCTTCAAATTACACAGGCCCGGGTTGTATCTGATCGCCTCTCCTGCCTCGACAAAGTGGGCAGCAGGCTTTTCTGTCATGTACGCCGTCGGGAACAATCCTGCAGTGGCAGGGGAGGGAAGCTGATGACACAACGGGTCTTCTCCATCCGAAGTTGCGTGATTCATCAATGACAGGAATTCAGTGGGCTACGGCAGCATGCAAGGGCAATTCCCCCGTAACACGCTGCCTGCCCACTGACTCTTCCTTCCCAGGTTCAGACTCGGCACTCGGCATCCAGCCTCCACCACTATGC
>NW_010245859.1:0-14810 GCF_000690775.1 Eurypyga helias
CCGCCCCACCGCCTCGCCGCCAAGGTGGGCAGCCGGGCACTGCGGGACAGGAGTCGGGGAGAGGGGTAGGACCTTCCCCCTTCGTCCGGGAAAGGGGAGGCGGGAGGTGGGAGGGAGCGTGACGCTGGGGCGCAGCATCGCGGATGAGTGGCGCAGGGTGAAAAGTTTTCGGGGGTTGGTACCTTCCCGGTGCAGCTTCCCGGTGGAGATCGGAGCGCCTCGCCTCTGTGCTGGCTGGGGAGATCCGTGGGCTGGGCTCCAGCCTTGCTGCAGCTGCAGGCTGCTGCCCGGAGCCCGGCACCTCTGCAGGGCGGGGAGAGGGAGCGGCGTTGGCCCGGGACATAAAAGCCTGTCGTGATCACGCCATCAACGGAGCAACAACGCGAGGGTCACCGTCAGTTACACCCCTGGCGTGCAAGGCTGGCATGACTTCACTTCTGTTGTTCGTATCACGCTGTGCTATCGCAGAGCCGGCTCCTTTGTGCTAGGGCCTGTGTGCCTGCAGATCCAAAAAAAAGCAGGAGTAACATGGGCTCTGCCCAGCTTCTGGCTTGCACAAGGGAGAGGTCCGTACCTTATATCGCAGGGATGCGGGTGTTTGTTCTCCAAAGCTCGCTGGAAACTTGTCACCCTTCTAACAGGAGTTTTCATCTTGGCGCTTGCGCTCTGCTGGGAGAGAAAACAAGGAGGGATTTGATGGCAGAGGGGTACAGCTGCACTGCTCTCCCCTGATGAGGTTGTGTGCTAGGAACATGCTTGTTTAGATGTATGTGAAGCAGGTAGATGCAGACAAAGGGAGACAGATAACACAGGTCACCACCCCAGACCTGTCTTTTACACCCAGACAGCAGGCCCCATGTACGACAGTGCTGCCGCAGTCTTGCCCTTCCCCTTGTACCAACCTTTATCAGTTCCCCTGATAAGTTTGTCCGGGAGCTAAACCAGAAAAAAATTAACCCCACAGAAATAAACAAATGGAGGAAGTGAGAACACAAGTCTGGGACTGGTAGGGAGAGCGGGGGCTGCAACAGCCGATTTCTGCCAGCTCAACCCATTGTGGAATTGCACGCTTGGAATTACTTCCCTCTGTTGGGTACACTTAAAATTGGATTCAAAACCGCACGCACAGGCTGCATGACCTCCCCCCGAGTACGGTCTGCCCGTAGTCTGCAGTCTGGTTGCCATATAAAGGTGTTTATGGCAGTATAGGGCAGCGTATTGGTCACTTCAACAGCAGCCACGATCAGACTGGATCAAGAACCCCGCCGTTATGTGGGAGCTGTGATTACGTGACTGATCCAGGGAGGAAACCACGCAGCTCAGCTTGAATGCTGGTCCACAAAGAGGGCAGCATCAAAGCTGGAGGTAAAACTGAACAGTTACCCTTCAGCCCTGAACTGAGACCTGAAGAGTAACTTCCCCTTGTACCACACTCAAAATCACAGAATGGAATCACAGAATGGTTTGGGTTGGAAGGGACCTTTAAAGGCCATCAAATCCACCCCCAAGACATCTTCAACTAGATCAGGTTGCTCAGAGCCCTTCCAACCTGACCTTGAATGTTTCTAGGGATGGGGCATCTATCACCTCTCTGGGCAACCTGTGCCAGTGCCTCACCACCCTCATCGTAAAAATTGAAGAATCCTTGTATCTAGTCTAAATCCACCCTCTTCTAATTTAAAACCATTACCCCTTTTCCTATCACAACAGGCCCTGTTAAAAAGTCTGTGCCCGTCTTGCTGAGAAGCCCCCTTTAAGTACTGGAAGGTGCTGTAAGGTCTCCCCGGAGCCTTCCCTTCTCCAGGCTGAACACCCTCAACTCTCCCAGCCTGTCCCCACAGGAGAGGTGCTCCAGCCCTCGGAGCATCTCTGTGGTCCCCCTGTGTTGTACGATGCAGCCTTGTAACTGTCGAAGTTCTCTCCCTGACACTTTCCAGTAATTGCTATGATAGCCTATGTCAGGGTTTTCACATGATATAGCTCATACGGACTATTTTAGATTCCTTAAGTTCCAAGGCTTTGTTGCTAGTCTACAGAATGTCATCTGATAACTTTACGTCACGCACTGGTAACATTTATTTTTTTATGATATGATCAAAATTGTAACTCAGATATTACCATGTGGTTAAGAAGTCACAAAGCCTTTTCAGAAACATAGATGCACTCTCATAATTTAAAAAATAAATCTTGAAGCACAGGCAAGAGATCAGTCCTAAATACTCATAAACATGCCTTGTTGGACAAGATACTTTACCAAATATATACATTCAAACACTTGGAGAATGGCTGTGTAAGGTAATTTCAGTGGTTGACCTAAGGCCTGGTCCATATACAGCTGGTGTATTGCTCTAACAGCCCCTGCTATAGCAGTATTTGTTTCTGTGTAAAGGTACTTAAAGCAGCATGAAATAATAATAATATAGCCGTAGATATGGATTAGATAATCATGAAAAAATTCTTCCCAGAAAGGGTGGGGAGGCACTGGGACAGGTTGCCCAAAGAAGCTGTGGATGCCCCATCCCTGGAAGTGTCCAAGGCCAGGCTGGATGAGGCTTGGAGCAACCTGGTCTAGTGGAAGGTGTCCCTGCCCATGGCAGGGGGTGGGACTGGATGGTCTTTAAGGTTCCTTCGAACCCAAACTGTTCTGTGGTTCTGTGATTCTATAACCAAAAGTTAAATTCTAGGTGCTTTTAAAGCCACTTGAAGCTGAGAAAGTAGTATATATACAGAGGTTAACTCCATTCAGAAATTGTTTCAGTTTACCCCTTTGTATATTCACTGCCAAGGGATCTCACCAAAACATTCAGAACTGTATTATTACGTTTCATTATTATCCTACTCTCTAGTAATGTGGAATCCTAAAGAGACATCCTGAAGGGATATCCTGGGATTACAATCCTTACAGTTTTCTGAATTTACCCAGATTTCAAGACTCCTGTGGCTGGATATTTCAGAAGGAGTTTCCAAGCAAAAGGAGGATGAGGCATTTGGGATGTCCATGAACAACATCAGAACAGGATATAGAGCTACCACTGCAAACCAGAATTTGGTGCTTGAGAAAAGAATGAGTGAAACGTAGATAATTTGATTTGCCTTCAAAGCACTCAGGGCAGAGAAAGTACTCAGAGGTTTTCAGGGAAAGGATTCATCTTGCCTTGTCCTCAGGATAAAGTCAGGTGGCCCCTTGCCAGTATTGGGGAGGGGAAGGGGATTTCTTACACCTCAAAGGGGTCTCTGGTGTTTTGTGGGAAGAAGCCTGGCACCAGGCCCCAGCCTCAAAGAGCAACTCCGTGGAACAATCGATTTTACAGTCATCATGTAAGAACCGCATCTTTCTCCCCTTCTGACGTACAGCAGAACAAGCAGCCCAGATTTCTTTGTCAGCAGTACCAGTATCAATAGTTCTTACTCTGCTGTGCATTTCTGCTCCTAAGCTGCTCCCTGCACTGTGCCAGCACAGCTTTGTGCACCTATGGAATGGATCGAGGAACTGGTCCACCTAAGATTTTTCCCAAGTGTTTTTCAGGCAGATCAAATCCCCAAGGATCTTGGCTGACACAATGCAGGGGGAACACAAAAGCATGTGGAATCACAGAAGCTAAATCTCAGCTAAGGGACGGTAACTTGTTATCACCTACCAACTTAGTCACCTGCAATCATCGCTCAACTCCTTTCATCTGCTCTGCAATTAGAGACACATTGGCCTCGGCCTACAAGGAAGAAGACAGAGTTCACGAGTGACTTGAAAATTAATTACAAGTCTCCAAGTCTTCATAGTCAGGCAAGGACTGGGAAAAGACAAAATAAAAGAGAAGGAGTCCTATAGTCATACAGTACACAACTACAAAGTTCCTCAGCCAAAGATCTCACTGCGAAGGTGTAGAAACAGCAAGCGCTGGCAAGCAAAACTGCAGGTGGTGGTGGGTCAGCATGCTACTGCCTGGGGGTTTCTCACCCAGTAAATCAGAAGTCAGTTCAGCAAAATAATGTTGTTCTAGTGCTGTGAAGCGACGAAGAAGACAGACTATGATTCATCACTGCCCTACATATCGTGTAAGCTTGTACAGCTCTGAAAAATCTATGTAAAACAATTCCAAATCAGAACTCTCTCCTTTTCATTCTATATTGTCCAGATAACACGACAGACTGAAGCGGTGGGGAAGGGGTTTCTGGACACAAATCTGTGATGCACAAGAGTAAATATTTTCTCTAAACAAACACACAAAAGCACTTCAGCAACAATTTTCCATTTCCTCAGTGTTAGAGTGTTCTAGTGCCAGAAAAGCAAAGTAGCCAGATAACAAAAGGTCCAGAACACCTCACTGGTGGGAGAGCAGCACTTAGTTCCTATCTTACATACCCTGGCGCAAGATGGTGTGTAGTACCCATCACAAAAAAACCTACAATCAGCTCCAAAATGGATGCAAGTAGCACATTACATCTGGTGCGTATGTAACAGACTTGTGTGCTGGTTTTGGCTGGGATACAGTTAGTTTTCCTCACAGTAGCTAGTAGGAGACTATGTTTTGGTTGTGCTGAGAATGTTGATAACATATTAATGCTTTTAGCTGTTGCCAAGCGATGTTCCTATTAAGTGAAGGACTTTTTCAGTTTCTGAGACAGCTCCTGTGTTCCCAGCTGCTTCTCTACAAGCTGGGAGGGGACACAGCCTGGACAGCTGACCCACACTGACCAAAAAGGCAATTCATGCCATCAAACTTCATGCTCGGTATATAGGCTGGGGGGAGTGGGTCGTCAGTCACTCTTGCTCACTGGGGCTCTCGCGCTCTGGGGCCAGCTCTCTCAGTGTAGTTCTGCTCACTCTCACTGCTCAAGGACTGGCTGGGCATCAGTCAGCAGGTGGTGAGCAGTTGTATCATTTGTTTTCTTTTCCATTATTTTCATTACTTATTATTAGTAGTAATATTAGTATTATTACTGTTATTGGTATAATTGTTTGTATTTCATTTATTGTCAATTATTAAATTGTTCTTATCTCAACCCATGAGTTCTGTCATCTTTTCCTCCAATTCTCCTCACCATCCCACTGGGGAGGGGAAGGTGAGTGAGTTGCTGTGGTGCCCAGTTGCTGTCTGGAGTTAAACCACAACCACCTGCATTTCCTACCATCCTGGAGAAAAGTTTGCTAAGATTTCTCTGCCTAGAATGAGTTCAGATGCAGGGGTAAGAACCAAGGCCACCACTTCAGCAAAACGGGCTCTGGATTATACTTGTCTGATCTTAGCACTGTCTGAAGTTTTACCAACTGAAATAAAAAATCCACTCCCGTTTCTCAGTGTTTGGCTGTAACCATTTGTTCCATTCTGGATAAATGGTTAGAGTGCCACACTGGACATGTTCCCACTTGCCACTTGCTCCTCCATTTCTGTATCAAGAGGCTCACAATAAAGGCTCAGGATCTGTCTGTCACAGGCACAACAGTAATTACAACCTGGTACATTTTTTGATGCCTAAATTCCAAATGATTCAGGTTCTCCTTAAGGGTTACTTTCCTGTTGGTTAAATTACCCTATTACAGTGGATTGAAAACTCGGTGAAATCTTCATGTCATTCCAATTTTAAATCATCTCTTACCGCTTCACTGAAGTCCCGGAATCTGGCAAAACCTCTGGTGATGAATACACTTTTGCATTCCAGATCTCCTTTAGCCAGGAAATTGCAGAGAGACAGCTTAGAGCACTCAGTGCTTTGGTGAGCAGACAGCAAGTCAGGGTGAATACTAGGGAAGCCACAAGTGACTGATTCTGGAAGCCTCGTGTATCTCTGGAAGTCATAAAATACAGATGGGTAATGGCTTAACAATGAGGTCAGTCTTTGATTCATTAGCTGGCAGCTGAATCTAAGCACAAATAGCCCCATTTTGAGGCATGCTGCTAATTCAAGCTTAAAAAGGTGGGGGGATTTCTACCCAGTACTGTAAGTTTCTGTGGAGCCGTACTGGATCCTGGTTTTGAATTAGATTGTGTATGTTCCCTCAGTGATCTGAAGAGTTTTGTTTCTTGAAAAAATATGACTATCCACTGGTAATCTTAGGCAAAAAACATAACCCGTAAGCTTTTTTTTTGGAGGGAGGGAGGGAGGCGGGGGGGTGTGGAGCGCAGGCTTCAAACACATTGGGTCAGCCACAGGAGCTGTGTGAATTCACACCAGGCTCTGACCATTTGCATTTTAATCCTACATTGTGCAAGAATCTGGGTAGATGAATGCCGTAACAGAAAAGCCGCTTTCAGACATTACAAACAGTATTGATGTGTTCCAAAAGCAGGCATGAAACTAGTCAGAATTTCCTCTTTTCATCTCTCAACTACAGTCGGATCTATACTGTCCTGCATCAGAACTTCCCTCTGCCAGCAGTCCAAAAAGTCCCTATCTCCAACCCTGCTCTTCCCCAGATGTTTCTTGAAACATCTAGTCCTACTTCTCCCCATTTCCCCTTCCCTCTGTCCCCCCAGCTCTACTTAATCGTTCATCTCATTTTAAAAGTCCTTTCTCTTCCTGATCCCTCCACCCTTCTTAAGGCAAGGAAACACATACAGTCTAGATGCACCTTTAGTGATTAGTGCTCCGTCTTGGCTGGAAATCAGGACAGCAACCCTGCTCTGTAAAGTGCAGGCAGTATTTTACAGCACTGCTGCAGTGAGGTACCCAGGGAGAGCTAGAGGGGCATCACTGGGAGATGGCTGGGGGAAGGGGGAGGTCGTAAATACTGCTTATTCTCTTGGGCCTTTGGAGCATGAAAGAACTTGCTGACAGTGCAGGAAGTGTGGAAAGTAGCATGGCAAAGGCAGACAAACATCCCAAGCACATGGAGCATGTGTCCAGACTGGGAAAATACCGGCAGCAATCACAGAACGAGGTACGGTGGCTGCCTCTTGCCCAGCTGTTGGCACAAGGAAGTGGCCCTGGGCTGCGATGGGGTGTGACAGAGCCTTCTCAGGCCCGTTTGAGAGACCGTCCTGGCCTCAGGTGTGAACAGGTTTTCTGCACTGTCCCAGGCCAGGACTCTGATCCTCTCAACAGAAAAGATGCAGAAAAAACATACCACAGCGTTGCCCAAAATGTAAATTTCCTGCCCAGAATCATAGAATCACTAGGTTGGAAAAGACCTTAGAGATCATCCAGTCCAACCGTATCTGTCCACCACTAAACCATATCGTTCAGCACCTCATCCACCCGTCTCTTAAACACATCCAGGGATGGTGACTCCACCACCTCCCTGGGCAGCCTGTTCCAGTGTGTGATAACCCTTTCGGTGAAGAACTTCTTCCTTACATCCAATCTAAACCTTCCCTGGCGCAGCTTGAGTCCATTCCCCCTCGTCCGATCATCTGTCATTAGGGAGAAGAGACCAACACTCACTTCTCCACAACCTCCTTTCAGGTAGTTGTAGGCAGTGATCAGGTCTCCTCTCAGCCTCCTCTTCTCAAGGCTAAACAAGCCCAGTTCCCTCAGTCGCTCCTCATAAGACATATTCTCCAGACCCTTCACCAGTTTTGTGGCCCTTCTCTGGACACGCTCAAGGACCTCAATGTCTTTCTTGTAGTGAGGGGCCTAAAAGAGTGTTTCCAACAGACAAATCTGTGACAGGTTTTCCTTGCAAGGATTCAGCTTACAGAGTTGTGGTGGTTTTATAACACACCCTCAGAGTCACTTTTCTGTCCTACAATTTCCTATTATTTTTATTCTGTTTTACTGCAAAGAAATAAATCCTTGTCTGTGAGCATGTGAAGAACACAGTAGAAAAGGATTCACATGTAACTTGAGCTCAGCAACTCCTGCTGGAGCAGTAAGAAATCTAGAATAACACTTCTGAAAGTCAAACTAATCCACATTATCCTGAACTATATTATTTTTTGAAATGTCCTTTTACCTGTAAGTCGGGAGAAATAATAAAGCAAGCTATAACATCAAGACAACAATGGGGACGAGACTGAAAGTGTGGTAAAACAGATGGCAGTAAACTTCCCTTTCATTGGGGACTGCCCAAGTTTAATGGGCTATCTTATAAAGAAAATAATAATAAAAATAATTTTAAAATCAATTAGCTTTTCCTCTCTTCATTGATTTTTTTAAAGCATGCCTCTGGAGAGCTTCCACTTCCAGTATCAGGGTTTAAAAAAAAAAAAGCCAGGTAATGCAAGAGACAGTCTGAATGAGCCATGAGACAGGGACTACTAATCCAGGGCTATTTATTACTCAAAACCTAACAAAAGCAAACATTTTTCTACACAAAAAGTGTCGGCTGCACTGGAGGACACTGTGAGTGAGGAGGGTGAGCCCAGAAGAGATCGTCACACACTAATGGTAAAATAAAATCGATTCTTTTGCTGGTTTTGCTGAACTTACTCAAACTGAGTGACTCTGAGGACCCAATCCTGCTCTGACTGCAGCCAGTGAGAGATTTGCCACACATCTCAGAGAGAACAAAACCAGCCCTTCAGTCATAGCACCTCTGCCAGGTTTTGTTTCACACCCTGCCAAACTGTCATATCTTGAATCACTTCAGCAGCTTGAGCCATTTAAAACCGGACTGAACAAAACCCTGGAGAATAAACTGCAGAGAAACCTTCCCCGGTTCTTTCCCTTCTTGGCGCTATTCTGCCTCACTGAGTTACGTGAATAGCAACCAAAGCTGCAGAGCGCTGACAGGCAGTCTCTGGGTGTTTCAGATGCTTCACAAGCAAACTGGGAAAGTATGAACTCCCCGTCCTTCATTTCTACCTATTTACATTGTGTCCAAGATGCACTAAGTGGATCCTAACATGGAGATTATAGACTAGCTGACCTCAAATGTTTTGGGGAAACTACACTGAATTTGAGGTATTCCATGCCAGCTTCGAACATCAGTGCAGTTACATTCTGTTAAAGGGCAAAGTGAAGGTCCTCGGCAACACAATCTGTGCTGACCCAGAGCACTCAAAGTGTAACCCCAGCAAGATAATTCAGATTTGTGGAGCAACATTAGCTCATCAAAAAGCTGGAGAGATGGAACATCCATTTTGCCAGGTAAAGAGCAGCTTGGATAGTTAATCCAATAGAGGGAGCTGTAAAAGCTCAGGGCAATTTGGGTCAGGACAGTGATGCCGTTTATTTAATTATACCGGTTGGTCACACTAAAACCAAAGTTACACTGGAGATATAGATCACTTTGGGCCTGCCCAGAGAGCTGGCCCTGCAGAATTCCTTTGATATGATGTACGTCTCAGTGCTCTCCAAACTGCCGATGAGTCACGGATTGTTCTGCAGGTCACAGGAAATCTTAATAAATTAATGTTACCGCATAATCCTTTCCAATTACTTCCTAGTATGTACCTGCAGGAGCTGCAAAATAACCACATACAACCCCCTGAGCTTTTTCACTGGCTGCTGTAGCATACGACGGAGATCTTCCAAAACTGCCAGGATAAAACTGAGGTTTTGGGAACAGACCACCCTCTAACTTTACATTCCTGTCAAGGTGCCAGTGGAATCATAGAATCACAGGCTGGTTTGGGTTGGAAAAGACCTTAAAGCCCATCCAGTCCCACCCCCTGCCATGGGCAGGAACACCTTCCACTAGACCAGGTTGCTCCAAGCCTCATCCAGCCTGGCCTTGAAGACAGCCAGGGAACCAGAAGAACATCGAGTTGCAGTAGTCGTGGAAGAGTATCTTCATCTAGGATCTTCAGTTCAGACACAACGCACCCTTGTAGCTGACAATAGTATCTCTGATGAGGTTTCTGTCCTGAATCTCACCGTCTTGTCTGGGTTTGTTAATTAAACTGTTTTAGGGATGGATATTACATTTTTCTTTTTGCCACATTTTCTGGGATATATAGAGATTCTTATCAAATTATTCAATCCATACTAAATAATTAACTTCATCAGCATAAATTAATCACCAAACCATCCTATGAGCAGTATTGCATTTGAGGAAAATGAGGTAAGAGCTCAACCAGTAGCCTCAGGCCGTGCAGCAAACACTACTGCAATTATGCTTCCTGAATTGAGGCGCCTCTGTCTCACAGTTCTGTTCTCAGACTAGATCAATCCTTCCAACTGCTTCTGAACGCTTCTCGTTACAGCGGCTCTAAAGCTAAGGGAGCAGCCCTGACTCCACGCAGCCGTACAGAGAACAGATCTTCAGCAGGCAGGTGAACCATCGGGAAGAAACATTTCATATTGCCCTTTGCATCAGACTGGCAGCCTCTCTCCCAAGGCTTTTTGTGTCGGCAGACAGCAGCCTTGCAGAAAAACATGATACTGAAACTTACTCTATGGTGACAGTGGCCCTTATCCCATCCCCACAGGAAGGTGTAAATGTCTCGATGGAGAAAAAGGGCCTAGAGGCGTAAGGTAAATAATTTTCAAAGAACAGTGCAGAAAGTGAGCCAACTGCTGATGTATGCGGACTGTGTTTGGAACTCTGTGGGAAAGCTACTTGCTCACGGGGAACTGGGGTTGGGAATATTTAAGTTACACGACGGACAATAGCCTGTTGTGAAATCTGTGTGTGGAGGATTTCTTAGTTCTTGCATGTATGCCTAGGTTTCTGGGAAGAGCACATTTAATAAAACCATATTCAAGACGACCGTGCTGAAGTAATTGTTCTTCCCTTTTAATTTTTAAGTGGTTACAAAACAATGCCGCTCTCAGTTCTTTACACTTCACAGGGGAGAATGTACAAAGAGCTGCTTAATCTCTTTCAGTTCAGCTCTTTTATTCTCATGGGTATCCAGTTGCAAGGTATCCGTATCAGCCTCTGAATTCTCAGCCAATCCCCAAAGCAAAGTGCATCCAACTGTAAGCTCTTGTTTTAACATGCCATTTCGGGACCGGCCAGGTTTCAGCATGAGCATGTGAGGGTTGCTGTGCCTAAATCCATTTGACATTGGCAGAGGAGCAGTATCACAAAATCCAGCAGTACTCATTCTGATGATGAAATGCCGAGTAGGCGCTTTTACAATCCTAGGCTAATCTTAACGCTGATATCTGCGATCTAGAAGCAAGCTATACAACTAAAGTAGGCACGTCACCAAGGGAAGATTTGAATGCTTCCTGATTGGTTTTCCAAATAATCATTTCATTTGCTTCTAACAAGAGACTTGCAATTCAAGTATTATATAGTTTTCTTCATTGCAAACTGCAATTAAGAAATCAGATGGCAAGACATAAATCACATCATGGGATCGGCTAGGAAAGAATGGAGAAACCAGACCATATTAGGGATTCAAATCAGTTTTCTCCCATCATTGCCAGGCAGTGTCAGATGCAAAGAGGAAAAAAAGGAACAAATATATTTATAGTTAAGGTAATAAATTAACACCTGTATGCTAAATTGATTTGTTAAATTTGCTAAATTAAAATGCTAAATTTGGCTCAGTCACTTAGCAACAGCTGCATCAATTTAAGATGTTTCCAGTCTGCAGCTGTTAGCTGTCACCGAGGGCTGGAGCTCCCATCCCTCTAGCAAAGCCAGCAGAAGGAAACGCGTGCCTCCACTTTGCCTGCTCCTCTCCAAAATCCAGCGTCGTAGTTCAGACACATCCAGCTACGAGCTTTGCCGTCAGGTAGAAGCCCCAGCACACGCTCATTCTGACAGCTCTGATGCGAAGCAGTAGCCCACGCCAGAGGGGCAGAACACGCAGTCACATCTTAGACTGCCGCAGCAATACTCACTGGAGTGCATCCATCAACGCCTGAAGTTAAGACGGAAGTAGAATTGCGAATAAGCATGGAAGTGCTCAAGGAAAAAAGGACAAGAAAACTTCTACTGGGTTTTTGTCACAGTGTAACTAACAGTTTAGGAATGAGTAGGCCAAAAAGAAGGAGCCTAAAGGTTAGAGCACACCCCAGAGGAAAGGGAGCTCTAGTCTTGGTCCAAGCTCTCTTGACAACTGCAGCGCTGCTGCACCCTTGGTTATTTGTTTCCTGGCACGACTGTTCGCTGCGATGTGTGTTCAGTTCAGCGGTATCCCCTGCGAGGCAGGTCTGCTTGGAGCACAGCTTCCAGACCACAACCCTCAGGGGATGCAAGTAAAGGACCACTGAGGAACCTGGGTAGGGTTAAGAGCAATACAGGAGCTGAACTGCTCACCAAGACAGCATCCAGCCTGACATGCAGAAGGAAAAAGCAGGGTGCAAGAAACTTTGCCAACCAGAAAGAAACCACTTGGCTGGTGATTAGAGGACCGTGCTTGTGAACCTACACAGCTGAACTCTAACAGGGCAGTGCTCAAAATTTAATATTTTGATCCTGAGAACACCACTGGAACAAACAAATTACACAAGTTACAGTCACAGAGTTCTGTGGGATGGTGCTCCCCATTTTCTAGTTCAAGTGGAGCAAAGAAACATTTCTCTAGCAGCAGCTCCACCTTCACTGAATGGCCTTTGGCAGGGCATAACGGCGTATCTAGAGCAACGGGGGAGGACCGTCTGCCAGGCATCACCACTTACCACTCACCAGGCTAGACCTCCCTCAGACACCGTGATGTTTTCTCCCACGCTGTCCTTCGACAGGAAGAACTTCACAAAATCAAGAAGAATAACACTGCAGTCTCCTTCCTACCACAATAAAATCTAGGCTAAGGATGATGCCTTCGTACCGCTCAGCCACAAGGAAGCAGTTGGTATGCTGGAAATGCTGCTTATTTTACTCATCATCATCATTTTTCTTTCTGTTGTCTCTCTTCATGAACAGAAAATGACAGGACTCAGCCTTTCTGCTCTTCCCCTGGGTGTACACTGCACAGTCACAAGGGATGCCACAACCTCTGGCTGATGCATTTCAGACTTAAAAACCAAGGAGACAAAACACACAACTAGTCTCGGCCACACAGTCATTACGATTCTAAGTGCACATACACAAAAATCATATCCAAACCGCAGGTATTGCAGAGACCAAGATCAAGGTTTCCACGTGACGTTTTGATCAGTACACCCAACGGCAAGGCCATGGCTTACAGGCACAACCATAACACTAATAAGGAGTAATACTTTCCAACCTAAATGATTTATAATATTTTGCCGAGCCCGGACTCACAACTCCAGCATCACACACACCTCCCAGCTGCCCACCGGTACTGAAGAGAGCAGGAGTAATTTTGTGTTTATTTCTGCTGGGAGCAGCACATGCTTGCAGACACAGGGAGGAAAACCATCCAACACTGCAAATATATGACTAATCTCTGTAAGAAACAGGCATTGTAAATATACCCAGGGAAAGGACCTATGACTCTGAGTGGGCCTGATTATCCTCTGCTCAATATCCTTCATAGTCATTTCTGTTATGACAGGGATACTGAGAGTTCATCACCTCTTTCTTTAACCTATGTTTTGTTCTGCACCATATGTACATATACAAATCAGGGCTATATAAAAAAAATCAATTTCAGGCTGTATGCTACTATCTATACTCAAACCACTAATAAGTCCACTTAAGCTTTTGTTAGCCTATGTAGGGATTGCATGTGGTTCCTTCCCACTAAAGGAGCTCAGTTTCCCTCAGCAGACAGTCCTCATGCGTAGTAACTAAATGTGGAACAGAATATTTGTAGGTAACATGAAAAAAGAAGTAAACAGGATGCTATTATTAAACAAATTCGGATCAGAGATTGCCAGTGGCTATATCTTTTCCTTGTTTTCTTCCCCCAAACCCTGTAAGATAATGCGATGACTAAGAAGATCACAAAACAGCAGCAGGTTATAAGGCCCACTTAGTATGGGAAAATAAATTTAAATACATAAACTTGAGTTACTAAAACAATAAATCAGCTCAGCAAGCAACCTCAGTCCTCAGAAACTGTATAGGAAGTTCTCCATTTCCAGTGCTCCCCCTTCTTTGCCTTCCAGGGTTTTTTTAACAGCACGATTATTTGCAGGTGTTCAGAGTGAGCAGAAATGCAGCTGCAATGATTGCTTTGCACGGTGTGAGGAATGCTTCCAGCAGATTCCAACTACAGAACAAGTCTCCTGTCTCTCCAGTCACTGTCAAATGAAAGACTCGGCTGTTTTGTCTGACAAACTGCGTGGAATGCTGCCAAAATTTAGTTCTCTTTCCAGACTGACCCTTTCCCTTTTGACTGTCCCAACCCACCTGTGTGCTATTCTTCACCCACTCCAAAGGTTGGGAGAGAGACCACGCAATTCAAAACAAGGAACTCGGATTTTCTACCTACTTCCCCGAGCATTACTTCAAGCATATCTAGATACTGGGACACAAATCATAGATAAAACCTAGACTGGCAGAGAGATTTCCCTTTTAGATTGAACTGGTTTGTGTGGCAAGGTTTTGGTAGTCGAGGGGCTACAGGTGTTGCTCTGTGAGAAGCTACTAGAAGCTTCAATTCAAAACAAGGAACTCGGATTTTCTACCTACTTCCCCGAGCATTACTTCAAGCATATCTAGATACTGGGACACAAATCATAGATAAAACCTAGACTGGCAGAGAGATTTCCCTTTTAGATTGAACTGGTTTGTGTGGCAAGGTTTTGGTAGTCGAGGGGCTACAGGTGTTGCTCTGTGAGAAGCTACTAGAAGCTTCCCCCCCACCCATCAGCAACTGTGGCAGCACCTCTGGGAGAACATAGTTAAGAACAGGAAAAAGAACTGAAGTGAAGAGAATTTACAGCAGTGACATGAGAGGAACAGCTCTGCAGACCCCCAGGTCAGTGGAGGAGGGGGAGGAGGTGATCCAGGTGCCGGAGCAGAGATTCCCCAGCAGCCCGTGGTGCAGCCCATGCACCATGGAGGGTCACGGGGGAGCAGAGACCCCGCAGGGGTGGGGGGGCACAGACCCCCCTGCAGC
>NW_010245860.1:0-1226 GCF_000690775.1 Eurypyga helias
TGTGGAAGAGCTTTACCGGGCACAGCTGGTGGTGGTTTGCTAGACCTGCTCAGGGTGTACTGGACATGGCCCTTTGCACGACGGGGCCTGGGCTGCCTGCCGCTCTAGGCTGAGGGGCACGGCAGAGCTGGGGAGCCTCTCCCAGCTGCCCAGCCCTGGGGCTGCCACAGAGGCCGGTGTGCCCTCGGGTTCTGCGTGGTAGTGTACCTCACGCCCGGGTCATGGCCTGTCAGAGGGCCTTTGCGCTGTGCTGGTACGTCACGTCTGCGTTACAGCGTAGTCTGGGTAGGAAGGTGAGGTAAGGAGAGGTTTGTAAGTGATTTCTCAGTGTCACAAAGTTGTCTCAAGATGGCTGTCAAGGGAAGATCCTAGTGCGGAGACCTTGATTCCCACTGCAGTGGCTAAAAGCCATTGCTCCTCTGCACTGGGTGTGTTCTGGTGGGTATAAACTCCTGTGAGTAGCTACACACATGTAAGCACAGAGCTGAGTTCTTTGCTTGAAATTTCCCATTCTTCCAAATATGACTCAAATATGATATTTGTGAAGGGGTTTGCTGCTGGTTTGGGTTTGGTGGTTTTGGGGTTTTTTTTTGCCAACAGTAAATTACATTAGTGTTGCAAATTCATGTGGTTTTTTATCACAAATTTTGTAATACTTGGTATTTTTTAAGCTTTAGCTTTCAGTGGTGCTAGCTATGATGGTTACAATAACTGAATACAGTGTATATTTGGATAACTGTTATAACTGAACAGAATACTGAAAAAAAAATGCTATTGTTTAAAAACTGGGGGGGGGGTATTGCAAAGCAGAAATTATAAAGTTACGGGTTTAACATTGATGTTGTAACTTCTTGTGATGTGTATGGCAGCTAAAGGTTTGGGTTTGGAAAATCTCTAGTCTGGGGAGGAGAGTTTCTAATTCACTTGAAATTATTAAGGACTTAGGGGTACTGGTGGGTGAAAAGCTGGCCATGAGCCAGCCATGTGCGCTGGCAGCCCAGAAAGCCAACCGTACCCTGGGCTGTATCCAGAGCAGCGTGGGCAGCAGGGAGAGGGAGGGGATTCTGCCCCTCTGCTCTGCTCTTGTGAGACCCCCCCTGCAGTTCTGCATCCAGCTCTGGGGCCCCCAACAGCAGAAGGGTATAGACTGGTTGGAGCGAGTCCAGAGGAGACCATGGAGATGCTCCGAGGGCTGGAGCCCCCCTGTCATGGGGGCCAGATGGGGG
>NW_010245860.1:1328-4954 GCF_000690775.1 Eurypyga helias
GGAAGCTGGGCTTTTTACAAGGGTCTGTAGTGACAGGACAAGGGGTAACGGGTTTAAATTGAAAGTAACAGGTTTAAGTTGAAAGGTTTAGATTGGATATCAGGAAAATATTCATCCCAGAGAGGGTGGGGAGGCACTGGGACAGGTTGCCCAGAGAAGCTGTGGATACCCCATCCCTGGAAGTGTCCAAGGCCAGGCTGGATGAGGCTTGGAGCAACCTGGTCTAGTGGAAGGTGTCCCTGCCCATGGCAGGGGGGTTGGAACTGGATGGTCTTTAAGGTCTCTTCCAACCCAAACCAGTCTGTGGCATACTGAGTGTGTCCTCCTGTAGACAGTAAGCTACATTTGAAAAATCCTTTGTGTTTCTACTCCAGTTAAAGGTCATTCGCATGTGAAAGCTGTTCCTGTTCAAGCCATTAGAGCAACTGCTTATGTCATCTTTGGGAAAAAATGGGTAAAATGCAGACATCTGTTGTTTAGCTTAGGTTCTTAAATGCCCTTTAAGTAAGCTAATGCCTAACTTCATCTATGAATGATAATTAGCCCTCTCTCCATTGCACAGGAATGTGCTCCTTCTTGAATGACATACACAATTTGGGGCTTTTATCCTGATATGAATCCAGATATTCCAGAGTGTTTGCACAAGGCCATAACATGGTAGAAGTTTGTTCATTTTTTCCTGAAGAGTAACCGAGTTTTTGCACAGAGTGTTTTTATCACAGTGCCGAGTGAACAGTTTGAAGATGGGGGAAAAAACTCAGACTCCATGGTGTAGACTTAACTAGCTGTAAGTAGTAGAAAATATGAACTGGCCTGCGCTTCTGTGTAACTGTCTTAATGGGGAAAGGCTGTGAGGAATGGCGAGAATGAATTGGCATGCTGGTGAGTCGTGAGGTACTAGCTGCTGGAGTCGGATGAAAAAGGGGAAGTAATGTGTCACGTGTTCTCAACCCAAACAAGCAGCTGACTGAGTCTTCTGGGAAGAAATTTATGTCTAAGCAGTTGACAGCTTTCAAAAGCAACCAGTTTTCTCTGGAAACCAAATGTTAAGCCATTTTGAGCGATACAAGGTAAAAGATTTCTTGTGTCTGGAGTAGAGCGAAGTAAGTATGAGACTCATCTGTTCCCTCCACTCAGTATAAACCACATGGCGTATCACTCAGTTTATTCTTACGTTGCTGTCTGCGAAAATACCAGCAACTGTGTATTTCTCCAGTTCTGCAAAGCCCACAGTAGGATAACCTGACACCGCTTAATTTAAGTAGGAAGTTAGCGAGAAATTATTTCAACTATGGGAAATACCACAATCAAGCACTTGGCCAGGCTACTATGTGGCAAAGATCCTGATAAGCTGCTGGTATTGATTAATGATTCTCACGACATTTTTTTTTTCTGCAATCATCTGGGGATTTTACACCAGCACTTTGAAGTAAAGTGGCATTATGCCTACCAGTCATAGAAAGGAAGGAGAAGCACATTTAAAAAGCCTGATCTTGCACTTAAAATCCAGTGTGAATTCCAAAGCATGTTGCTGCAGAAACAAAAGCTGTTTGCCAGAAGAAACATTAGGAACTATGTAATTGACTACACTTTGTAGACTTCTTGCTTGATAATATAAAATTAGATTTTTGTAAGGCATTGTATGGTAAATACACTTGTAACTTACAAGTCGTTGTTCTGAAAGCAAGAACATGCAGCCAGAACTGGCCTTTATTTTACATTTGTTTGACACTACATATATTTCTGGTCTGTTTTCCTCATTTCAGACCAATACTCTTTCCTAGCTCCTCATACTTCCCCCTCCCTCTTCACTGTGAGGTCTTAAACTTATAAATTCAGCTGTGCAATAAGCCTGTAATCATATTGGCGTGACAGGATACAATTCCTAGTAGGCTTGGTTTAAACAGCCGGTTGGAAACCGTCACCGACCCGGTGTTGGTTTGTGGCTGGAAGTGCCCGTTAGAAATGAGATCACCCCACGGAGCTCCGCAGTGCCCCCTGACCTCTGCGGGAACACTGTGCATAAAGCCTGGGGAGCAGTAATTTCATGGAATACACGTTTGCCAGCTGTGACTAAGGTTTGTTGCCCGCTGTTGGGTGGTGTGTGCTGTCGCTAACTTGAGGAGGCTTTACAGCTGGTGGGGCTGAAGAATTAACCTCTACAGCCTTCTGAAGTTGTTCACAGCATGTTGCTTTCGTAGAGAAGTGCTGAGTTTTCTATTTTGTTCTTGGTGTAAATGCTGTATATATATGTTAAATGTAGCAACGGAGGCCAAATACATCAAGAGAGGCCATAAAAGAAGTAAATGCTCTTAAGTGCTACCTGCTGTTGACACAGGAAAGCTTTTACATTGTGAGTTTTTTGGAAGTAGCCTTGCAGCACTGCAGAGGCAGTAACTGCTACCTCCCCCGGGGGGGGAGGTTAAAACAGGATGGTGCTTGCTTTTCTCAGGCTGTCAGGCAGGGTGCTGACGGTAATTGATCTGATATTCTGTGCGAAAATGGCATAAATAGCTAATGGAAAGCAGAAATTGCTCTTGGCAATAAAATAAATGGGGCATCTAATTATCTAACAACTACACAAGTATAATCTTATGCCATGCATTGAAACATTGATTCCTTGCACGCTCTTCATTTGTACGAGTTTCTGCTCTTTTTTTATGTTTGAACTCTTAAATTGAAATTGATTTAGCCCAGGTATTCCTAAACCAGAGGATGAAGTAGGTATGCTGAACATCTACGTCCTCAATGTTTCGGTGCTGCTGCACGTTTCAGTTTTCAGGGAGTTACCTGTTGTTCATTGTGAATATGAAGAAATACGGAGGGAAATTAAAAAAATATATATTTTAAATATGATCTGTGGAGAGTTACAGAAATATCCCAAACTGTCAGGTCTTTTGAAGTATCGGTGCGTCAAGTTTGGATCATAAATGTAACCGTAATCATCTCAGCGTGACACAGAAGGATTTTAGTTATGTCTTTAAGCGCAAATCTCAAGACACCCCAGATTTGGAATTTTCATCTGCGCTATCACCCTATTTTTCAATGCAACTGGCTGTTGTGTCCTCGTGCAGGATTGGCACAGCTTTTTAGTATGGAACTACCCATCCAAAGGGACAGGGAACAAGATGTCAGCTGATGCTGACTTCCGGCAGCTCTGTAGGAATTTCTTAAGTTGCGTAGGGATTGCTGTAGTGATTGTGTTAATATGCTGATGTGAAAGCGCTTTGAATAAAGACAGCAGAGCCCCAGAAAATGATGACCCACAACATTACGGTTTTCACCTCAAGCTAGGATTAGTGATATTTTTCTGGGGTATATGTAAAGCAGTACCAGCTTATTTTTCTTTAAATAGGCAGTGAGAAAGCGTTTCTCTTTGCTTTCATTATGGTAAAGCTAAGGAATTCCTGGTTTCCTTGACCTCAGTGAAATGAGCTCAGTGATAACTCACCTATAGTCTGCAAATTGAAACCCACCTCAAACGTTATTTTTACAGCCTGCTCTGAGGTTTTCTTTAAAATCCAAACTATTTTGACTGTGAAATCTTGAACAGCCAAATCTCCACACACCGGGCCGCGATGTGCTCGCAGCCAGCCGCAGCGGCAGAGTTCGGGTGCCGGGTGAGC
>NW_010245861.1:0-1764 GCF_000690775.1 Eurypyga helias
CGCGGCGCCCCAGCAGCACCTCTCCCGCCAAGCACGTGGCACGCTCCGTCTCCGTCACCGCCGACGGCAAACCGAAGAGGAACGCCCTGGTGAGTCCTGGCGGGAGAGGTCCTTCATCCCTGCATCCCTTCTCCTGCTGGAGGCTGGGAGGGGAGTGGGCAGGGGCTGTGGGATGCCTCCATGCCCGCTCTCCCAGCAGCCTGACGCTGGGCTGCTCCTGCAGCTTGGGGCAAGAGGTGGCACCAGGGAGGGTCCTGGCTCCCCCATGGGAGCGTGTGTGGAGCAACAGCACCGCCTTTGGGGGTGGAAAATCGGGCTGGTCCAGGTGCTGGTGGGAGCTGCAGCTCTGGGTGCCGCAGCGCCATGCGCTACCTCCAAATCTGATCCGCTCCCTCCAAATCTGATCATCCTCACCTGGTCGTCAGGGCGCTTCTCCACCCTTTAGTGTACGCAGGAGGGCAGGCAGAAAGCCTCGGGCTTCCCCCTTTTCCCTTCCTTGCCCTGGCGCTGAGTTCCTTCTGGAACCTCCCCAGTTCCCGGGTTTTTCTGCCGGATGCTGCGGCGCTTTCAGGCCCAGCCGTGCCCAGCACCCTGCCAGGGTCCGCGGGAGCTGGGGACGTGCTGAGCGGGGCCTTTGGGGCAGTTTTTCCCAGTGGAGCGAACGAGCCCCAGGTAGTTACCGGGGTCTGTTAAGAGCCGTAGCAGAGCGTCTCTGCGCTCGTTGCTGAGTAATCCCTGCTGCCTTGGCAGCTTTCCATCACCCTGGTTCCCGGGGCAGGTAACGAGCACGGCCCTTCTGCGGAGCTCCCACGTCCTGCTCGCTGGCTCAGCAGCAGTGCCGGAGCCCTGAGAGGGAGCGAGGTGCCTCCAGGCGAGGTTGGCAGCCGTGGGGGCATCGGAAGCATCATGTCGGGGCTGCGTGGAGGGGGGTAGCACCACCCGCAGTGCTATTTTAGGATGCCTGACTCACAGGGAGAGAGCCTGCTTAGGCCAGACGTCCCAGCTCTGCCTGCCCGGGCTTCTCCTTGATCATCTTGCTGAATTTAGCTCTCTGCTCCGCAGGAAGATGCGGGATCCCGGGCAATGAACAACCTCCGGAGGTCCAGCAGCACCACCCAGGTTAACCAGCGGGTGAACAGCACGCGCAGGTACAGCTCCAGCCACCAACTGTGTCCGTCTGTCCCATGGGTGGGACTGTCGACCCTCCCTGCCCCGAGTCTGTGCGACCTCTCTTGTCCTGTCAGGGAGCCGGAGCCTGTCAGAGCCGTATGTTTAAGCTCTGTCACACACACCGGGGTTATAGCCTGGCCTCGGAAAACCAAGGCCTGGGGTGTTTTTTTGGGAAGGGAGGCCACTCAGGATTTGGGGAAGTAAAGAGTAGATTTCTGGAAGCCTCTGTCATGAAAGACATTCAGTTTAATTCCAAGGGGCAGGACTGTTCATTTAAAACAGCCCCTCGGGGACCCTTCAGCCTGTACCTGGGCTGTGTTAGGAGGTGGAATTTCTCCTGCTGTCTCCAGTGACCTCCAAGAGCCATCCCTGACTCATGATTTTCCGTCCTCTTGTTGCCCTGTAATACACCTCATCAGCACGATGCATGGCGAGGCCTAGAGCTCTGTATAAACCCGAGTCTTTCCTAGATTTCTGTGGCCACGTAACGACCCTCCAGCCCTTCCCTCCCCGATGTCGCGGCGGGAGGGGGTAGGTGTGCCGCGGCGCTGCGCCGGCTGTGCTTTCGGAGCGCCCCGCTGCGATCGGAGCGCG
>NW_010245862.1:0-52827 GCF_000690775.1 Eurypyga helias
GGTGGGGCAGGGGGAGGGTGTTGCTTATAATTTTTAACAATACATACCTTTCAGCCTTCATACCACCATACCAGCCAGTTAAAAACATATACCCTATTTCCCTGTCCACAAGGCAAAATAGGTAGGTGACTTCCAGAACCAATTGCAAGGGAAGGGTTTAAGGTCAATTATTGTGCTGTTGCTGTTACATCCAGAGTTGGTTTTTGCAACACAGGGACAGCACGACTGAAATAAAAATTAAGGTGTTTTGTCAGAAAACTGATTATTTTGTTTTTAGCCCTCACTGATAATTATCCCACTTTCAATCTGATCCAGCTAAGAGGGAACACAAAAGCCTATTATGAACTAAAGCATATGGCACCAATCAAAAGAATTTAACTTCCTTTTGAGTCTTTAGGTAAGACAAGAAAACAGCATCAATCTGATGCTTTCCTCTTCATGTTTCACTTCAACAGGATAACAGCAATGGATATTATCTTCTAGATGACTGACTTCAGGCCTGCTACTCATTTAATGGCAACACTGTTTGTTTAGTAGAAAAAAAGGCTGGATGATGCTTATGTACAAGCAACAGTTAAATCTGAGGAAAAGACTGATTTTGTAATCTTAATCTAGAAAGGCATTATACCATTCCCTGAAAAATTAGTAGTTAATGAATGGAGTGCCTCAAGAAAGAGTTGGTATCAATTAGTGTAGAATCTAAACTGCATAAAGTGAAATTAAAATTCTCATCCATTCTAAATAACAGGTCCTACAAAAGAAACACCTAGTCCAAAAGAAAAGTTCAATGATTTTGTATTACATTAAATATTGACAATGATATTGAGATGACCTTGCTGCCTAATGCAGGAAAGCCACGTGCTGGGCCCATTCTAAGTAGCACTGCACAAAAAAGCAGCTCGGTCTTGCTGCTGAATTACCATTTCAAGCTTTGCAATGTCATTCAGGAACAGTCAGGGCTGTAAGTGAAATCTTGCTGAGAAAATATGGTAGGTGCTCAGTGAGTGAGGAAAGGGAGGACTAGATATAGATCCAATCTAAATCAGAGCTGCCACTTTATGTGATTCCAGACTGTGCATATACTGATCAGTACTAATGGAGAGTTTTCTCAACTTGCTTGCATAAATATATGTCCATATATCAAATACTCCACACTGCTGCTTAGTCAGTGGCACCTATATCTTCTAATATATTCACAAGTCTTCTGATCCGGAAAATGCTCTGACTGCAACACTACACAGAGCTAGAAAGCTTCTCATCCCTGGTTTCACTCAGGATTTTTAAGGGGCACAATGGACTTCTATTTTCCTCTCATTTTTAAAATAAGCTTCTTTCCAGTGGTGGTCCTCCACAGCAGTAGCCAGTGAAGAAAGCCTCCAACCTCTTCTGCATCTACATGCTCTCATATTTGCTTGTTATTTCAGAGAACACAGAGCTAAGAACAGAAATGTAACTTCATTGCAGCACTTAGCAGCTCCAAAGAAAGAATCAGCTATTACTTCTCACCCAAAGAAACTGCCTTTTCAGAACATCACAAAGGTGACTGGGTCCCTTTACTCCTACCTACACGTAAACTGCATGTGAAATGATTTTGTGTTAGCCATCAATACAGATATCAGAAACTTCAGGAAATAGTGAGGCTAAGCTTACAATCTTACATTCAATTTACAATGCTTTAGCATGACACCTACAGCATCCCAGTCTTCAAGCTGTTTGATGAGATGTTTCCATACCAGATTTTGTATAGTGATTGGCTTAAAAGTCACTATTTTAAATTGCTAGAAGAGTCACACTGCATCAGTAAGGACTGTTATCATGCATTGCTTTCTTTGGTTGGTAACACCAAACAACATAAACCATTAAACAAACTGCAGCATTGTGGAAGATAAAGACACTGCGTAGACTGATGGTGCATGCCAAAAACTGTCATCCCCTGAAAAATGTGAGGAATTCGCATTGATAGCTTCAAGAGTTTACATATGTTTCAGTGACATTTTTCATTTCATAGTGATCAAAAATTGTTGGGGGAAGGAGGAGAAGTGAAAAGGGAGAAGACAGATCACTAATTACAAAGACTGAAATAATCCATATTAAAGAGCTACTTTCTTGATGATTTACATATGCAAACAATTACCTGAATCACAAAATTATAAAATATATGCACATGCTTGGAGTCTTCTACAATAATTTTTGTGTACTGTGGGTCACGGTTCCCAGATCACTTAATTCTTCCTCATTTAATTAGACTGGGAAGTCTGGAACAACTTGCTACAGAGCGAAAATGGATCAAATATCTTCCTATGTTATGTGTGAAGAAGAGATGGAATATAAAATCATAACAAAAAGAGTGTGCTAAGGAGAACATTATTAAGGCCACAAAATTATTCTAGTAATTAATGCACATGCAAGTAAAGCATTCCAAAGTTATGGAGCTCCATGATTAAAGAGGTCTGTATAATCTTGACTTCACACTCTGGAGCATTATGATCCAGTCTTCAAGTGACATACTCATACTTTGCTCACTATGTGTACACAATAGGTAGCACCCAGTGAAGCAGATATCAATCAACGAGTTGGTTTAGCTTCTCTCTTGAGGGTAAACTACCACATATTGACATGAGGTATAATGACAAATTACATACTAACCGAAAACTGCTTTGAGACAGGAATCTTTCTGACAGAGCTTTCCCTCAGTGACCATCACTTTAGTATCCAAGTGCTTCACCAAGAGACTTTACTACACCCTGCTATGGGAGGAGGGCACTATTATCTTCTCTTCGCAGCTATGAAGTTTCTTATTTGGCATCAATCTTTGGATTGCAACTTTGAGATCCAAAGTAGAAAATCTCTTCAACCTGTTTCTGTTATGAGTAGCACCCAACAAATACACCTTCCAAATAAAAAGCATGCTTCTAATTGATGCTGTCCTTGTCTAAAAGCAATCCATTTCCTCCCTAACTTTTTACAGAGCCTTTGTAGAATCAGACACTAAAATCAAACAACTTTCATGACCCAATGAATCTGAGGATTCTCTCTTAAAATCCTCCTGTCTCAGCCATTTTCTTCAAAGAGGCTCTTCTTCTTACTGGGTTGGAATTAAAAATAACTTATTGTTCTTGGAGGACAAATCAACAGAATATCTCTCAATTTCCCCATAGATTTTGACCAGCTTTTATTCTCTCCTCTCATTCTGAAAGGTTGTCATGTTCGCATATTTTCCACACTGCTTTTAATGCAACAAGCATCAAGGGAAGAAAGAAAACATCGGCCCATTATGTAAGTTTCTGGAGGCACAGGTTTAAATTGCTTCTTTTGCCAAATTTTTCAATCAAACTGTTTTGGCATTTATTTAAAAATAGAAATAACTGCTCCCTGCAGCAAAACATCCAAACTGACAAATCACTCCCAGATTAAAGAAACTGAAGGAGAACTAAACAAGATTTCTTTAAAGAAAAATAGCCCAGCCTTTTTACAGAACTACACCCTGTGGCCCCAAGCATCCAAAGTGCCCCAGACATCCAAAGTATTGTTGAAAAACTAAGAGGAATGCAACAGCTAACTCAGAAGTGTACAGGGATTCTTACTCAGCACATTTTGGGTTTTTTCAGTGTTTTGTTACGGAAACTGTTGAATGATTTTATAAAAAGAAAAAAGGGCAAGAAAAAAACTTTCTGAACAAAAAAAAAAAAAAAGGTAAAATCCCTTTGAAAAACACAGAACTTCCTCTTTTGACGTCTATCCTTGCCTTTCAGTGAAACATGGAATATGTCTTAGCTTTTCTAACAGCTCAAAAGAACTATAAAAATAGATTGTTTTGTATTCATTCACTATTAAAGGAAAGAAAATCATATTGTTCAAGTGAATAATACAGAAAAAAGTGTAAATTTCTGAAAGGTTTTTTAATACAAATCTGGGTTTCTCAGTGAGAAAATATTTGAGAAGAATACCTCTGCAAGCTTAGTGTGATGCTTTTTAAAAATGAAGTAGGGATTCCTCCTTTTTAACCAAGTGACTAGTTCAAACAATGATGTTTTGCTACTGGACTGTAACCAGGCCATTCAGCTGACAAGGCTACTGAAATTAAGTAAACACTGGCTTCTCTTTACTTAGCACACATTATAATAGTTTAGTTTTGATCTACATGTCTTAATGGTCCTAAACGTAGGACAGCAACATAAGTGGGCTATTTTCTTAAACCAGGTTTTCTCTGATCCTGGGCGACCTCTTCACGAAAGTAGGCTTTTCTCTTAGGGATTATTTGACACATTAAGATGGGTTTTTCTCCAGCATGCACTGACTAGACAGACAATAAAACTGAACAGCCAGGGCAGGAAAAGTATCTGCAACGTGAGCCAAAGAACGCATTTAAAATAAATAGTTAAGATAGAAACTGAGTCACTCGGACTAGAAAAATGCCTGGGAGGTCTCAGTCTGGTCCTAGAGTGCTGCTAGTTGTCTTTAAGGGAGCACAATTCATATATTTCTTTTCTGTTTCTTGCAATCACAGAATTTCTTTTAAAATATTTAGATCTTGGAAGTTTAGAGGAGATATGTTTACATAGCTGAAATTATGAAAGGATAGGGATTTCTCTGGTGTACAATGATCCAAGAGGCTTTATCCCTTGGGCAGGAAATACTAGTACTCTAATCAAGATAAATGATGTTTTACTAACGTAGACAGACAGTAAAGAGACTATTTCTCAAACAAACAGTATAACACAAAGTCACTTGCTGATACACAATGCCATATAACATTTGGACAACCGGGTATTTCAAAAGAAAGAAAGCAACAAGATTAAACATATCAGGACCAATTTTCGTAGCAAGTTAAGCAGCCAAATTAGTCAGGTGGTTGCTAATGGAATATACTCAACTTTAGCAATAGCTAATAAACCTCCAAGCAAGAATTTTTTTAAACCTATTAGCCACTTTCTTCTGCCATTCTAGTGAAGCAAAAGTTGTGTACATTAGAAAATAAGAAATGAAAGGAGAGAAAAAAAAAAAAAGACAACATCCTTGTTTGGGACTCTTGCTACTAATAAGAATTTCCTTAGGCAAGCAAAAGGCCCAACATACTTGGACAGAAACTGAGATACATATGAGGTACTCTGTTAAACAAATGTGCCTGAAATTAAATAGATCATCTTTGCAAACGATAACAGAACTCAGTTTCAAGGTCAATATAATCTATGCCTCCTCTGCATAATTTTATGATAAAGATGACAGTTTTGATAATCCATGGAGCTCTTAACCTTTCAAACTGAGTTGACGCAACCCATAAAATACCTTACAGGAATACAGTATATCACTTCTGTACTTGGCCTACAAAAGCAAGTGCTTTACACGTGAAAAATGTCATTCCTCACCCACACCTGGCTCTTCAAAGTAACTCAGATAACCTCATATTCACATATACCTTTGACTTAAACAGAAACAAAGAATCACATTTATTTTGCAACATGGTTTAAAACTAACCACTTCAGCATCAGTATTTACAGGTAGTTTCTCTTGGAAGACTATGATGTATTAGATGCGTCTTTAACGTCCAAGTTTTCCAAAGGATAACTTGGGATATGGAGAGCACAAAGCAAATCCACTGGATTAAAAGATAGAAATTTTTTTTTTTTTTTTTTTTTTAGTAAAAAGGATGAGCACTTATCAGCCTACACTGCAGCACTGCTGAAAACTACCAGAGTGCTGATATGAATCATAGTTGAGCCAATTATGTAACTGCAGAAAAAACCAAAAACTATCACAGGTACAGTGAGGGTTAGGAAGGGGAGGAAAGAAGAGATTGCAAAGAAAAGATCTCCATTGGCACCAATAATCATTAAGATTCTAAATTGTAAAGATGTTGACCTGTTCTTACTGAATTGTTTGAACAGGGCAGCTATTGATGCAGTCTTGGTCTGACAAAAGAGGGCAAGATTTGCAGAATGCAGAAGTGAAGCCACCACTGGACATTACAAAGAGGAGAGAGGACTGAGGAATAGAAAGAAGATCCATACGGAAAACACCTTATAATTACATGAAAACATTAAACAAATTCCTTAGTACAGTGCTTTCTTGACATTTGCAAATAGCTCAAAAAAAAATATACACCAGGAAATTTGCAGGCAAATCTGATCTTCCTCAGTGTAGGGTACTGAGCTAGGTAATTTACTGAGGAGAAAGAAGCCTTTCTTTCCATTATTCTATTATTAGATGCAGGAAAAAAATCATTTTTTAGCGTAATGATAAAATCTAAACCACAGCTGTAACTGAGATTATTAAGAAGAGAGTAATGAGTCTGAAGTCTTAATGAAATCTGCTGCAACATGGAGACCTTAATGTGATTTTAGGTTGGTTTGTTTTCTTCTGAAACATAATTTAGAGGATTTCAGACATAACAGTCAAACAGCAAATATGGTTAACATATGTGCATTTTTCTATGGTTTAAATTTTACTCCTCACCTTCAACAAAAGTAATCAGCTAAAGACTTTAAACCAAAAGAGAGCTAGTTCATTAGCTTAATCTTGGCTTGCATGAAAATTTAGTTTTCTTCCAAATTCCCAATAATATCTGAGTAAAGAAATACCAGAAGATACCAAATAGATTGCATTTACGTTTTTTCCCAGCAGGTGTGATTCCTAAGTGCCTCATGCTGTGCAGCATTTTAGAGCCATAACAATCACATCCCATTATAATTATTCCAGTAACGCATTGCCTATGGCCATGACCTTGTCACCTCAAAAGTGCTGGCCAGTATTCCAGTGATGCCTGATGGCTTCCTGTCTAACATCTTTAAGGGTTTGGGCAATTGGAGAAGGCGGCATTTGCTCCTTACTACTAATCTTCATTGTTTGCTTCAGCTTCTAAATGAACTAGCTGTACCCTCGCTACTTTAAAATACCTCCACAATGTGAATTTGGATATGGCGCATTCCGTCACTTCCTATGCAGGATGCCTAGGTGCTACTGGCAAATTAGCTACCCCTGGCTCTCATATCTTCCTGAAATGGTACTTGTTTTCTATTCCAATGAATGAATGGGTGGCATCCCATTTTTTGGCAAAGATGTGATGAAGCTCTGAGGGGAACAAGTATGCCAGACATAACACTACTGTTTGATCTACCCCAGAATACCCATTGTGAGCAGTCTTGCGCAAGGTTCGGAAATTCAATACCCACGTGCTGTCTCCTATAGGTGTTTGAAATAGTTTTCTAACACACTCTGACACTAAAAATTATAACAACTGGCAGTTTTCTCACCTGTATCTTTTATCATGTGAAGTATCAAGTACTGTATGTTACTGTACTTAATTTACACTGCAGCAGTTATTTTTAAATAGATCCCTTTGCAGAAAGTTTCTGTAGGCATCTCTTTTCCTGCAGCTTTTACATATTTACTTGAACAAACTGTATTAGTTTTAACACATATTTTATGACTTTCCCTTTGGTTTTCTTTTCAAAAGAACAAATTATATGAGAGAAAACAACAGAACCGTGAAATACAGACATAATCAGTGATTTTATGTAGATGTTTAGCTGATGTTTATGCCTTTGTGATTTATGACTTCCACATTATCTCTCATTTCCAATTACTGCTGTGCAACTTGCAGGGTATGTGTTATGCTTTATCACTGCCATATGGTTCTGAGTTCAAAGAATTAATCTGTAAGGTTTCCAATCAAAGCATTGGTGTTGGAAGTAACAGGGAAGATTCAGTTATAGATTTTTAAGTATCTCACACACTGCACTAATTCACATAACCTTTATTTACCACAGAATGCCCTGCATGTAGAATTGAAATGCTTATTGGAGAAAACCCATTTACCAGTCCACGGAAAAATATACGTCATTAAAGATGCATTTATAATGGAGTTTGACTTAATGGAGATGGAAGCCTACAGACACTGTGTTAATGCTTCACAGCAATAAGGTTGTAGCAAGCTTTTAGCACAATATAATGATTCACCATGCTAAAATTATACACTGAGCAGCGCTTGGTTGAACCAGCACATTATGTTTTCAGTACATACACACACAACTCGGCAAAACACAGCTCCTTCAAATTGCAAACATCATTTATAATAATTGGCAGTATCTTCCAGTTGTGCTGGCACATGAAACTCTGGAAGAAAGAGGGGTTAAACTATCCACCCACCATCACTGTGCAACTAGTTTTATGGCTCTCTTCACAGACCTCAATATTAAAACCACAGATAATGTTGTTTGTGGGAAATTTATAATGAATAAAAGCTAAGTATAATGTTGTTTTCAGTAAGAGACCATTTACAGATTAGGTTCTTATCATCTCTGCACAAAATTCTTTTAGATGACCTTGTGGAGCAACAAAAACCCAAAATCATTGTAAGGATTTCTGTCAGAGTTTACTTTGCGTTACCTAGAAATTTTCATTAAATGCAATACATAAAATTATCAGAAGTGGTTCTGTGACACCACTTAATTAAAGCATAACATACAAGATGTTCTTGCACTTTTCTTTCATTTGCATCTATGGGCTTCTCCAGAGCTGAGAATTAACTCTGTTATATTTCAAGGTGAATTTAAATATGTATGAGAAACAACAAACTGATGGCTATTGTGCATAAAGCAGCCTATTTATCTAAATGATAGACATGCCACAGACATCCTGAGCACAAGTTTCCCTTACACATGCTACCCTCCTGCTGACCTGAAAATTTGAAAGGGTATCCTAGTCTATGCAGAAGTACTCTTTGGCCTCTCTGCTAAGATCATGAGCAAAGGTCTTCTAATCTGTATACTAGGGATGCATTTCCATCCACAGATGACTGTATCCATTACTTCTCCAACCCAGTCTGCTCAGATAGGAAAGGCGGGTAGAAACGCAGGTCAGATGACAAACAGACTTTCTAACACAGAATGTAAAACCGCCTCACAGAGAAACAATATTATGTTTTCTTTTGGTTGCAAAATGGCAGCCAGACTGTTTTTGTATTTGAAAATAGCTGTATGAATTTGAATCAATCTAGATTTCTTAGTTTCTTTTTTTAATATGCTAAGTAATAATATTTAATTCATCAGGCTGATATAAAGGAAAAATATGCTTCATACTACAGCCAGATCTGCTAGGCATCCCAAAATCAGATGTCAATAACTGCAAAGTTTTTGTTTCCAAGTAAAATATCCTTGCTGTGACAGCTAACAAGTGAGAAAGGGCGCCATAAGAGCAAATCAATGATCTTGCGATTATTAGACATATCTGTGAATTACATGGGTGTAACTGGGAGTAGGTAGGGAAAATTGTTGAGGATTAAACACTGAATGGAACATTAGGAGAGAATTGGAAATAACAATATTAATGATCTGCATTTCCATATATACTGCACCTAAAGTTACATCCAAATGAACATGTACAGGGACAGTACTGAATGCTTAGCCAAGTTAAGGATTTAGGATACGTCATTAAATCCCAGTATTATTTTATCACAAGTAGTGACAGATGATGAACAAAAAAAGAAACTGAGGAAAGACCCCTGAAGATGGTTGGATATCAGATACATACTGAACTGGCAAATTTTAAGGAATATTAATTTTTTGGCAAGCCTTCGCAGTATTAACTTTGTCAAAATGCATTTTTATGAAAGACGCTCAGTTGTTAGCATATTCATTAAGAAAACTTGTAGAATATATTTTTGCTCACTGAAGAAAAAAAACCCTCATCTAGAAACAAAATAAAACTGAGACAGATTGGTTTTATTTCTCTGGATATTCTTACATGAGAGCAGAAGAGGAAGAAAGCCACAGAAGATCTCTTGCAGCTCACAGTTGTTTTACAGCTTTCCAGGAGAACCTTAATCGAGCCTCCCGGGCCAAAACACGTAGAGATCTCTGAATTTAAGTGACAAGGAGTTGAAGGTATTGGTTCATTTTGGAAACCAAATTTGAGAGAGGTGAGTACCTGGGGCAGGCACTGAGACTGCAGTTTCACAGCAGACCAAGCCTGCCTGACCGCTGGCCACTCCAGTCCAGCTTCTGCACCTGCTTTTGGCCATATAGTTTGGACCTTCCTTTCGCATCAATTCCCACCACTAATTTCATTTTTCACCAAGCCATTCCAACATGCAAAATCAGTAGGAAGCTCAAACTTCCAAAAGCAAATAGTTTTCTCACAACATCTAGTGAGTACAGTGATTGTTGAATAAATGGCAGTAAGGACTGCAATTGCTTCTGAGAAATTTCTCTTCCCTGCTCACCCTGTACTGTAGCAACAGGGACAAGAGGAAGGAGGCAGAAATTGTACTTACTTTCCGAAGCAGCTGTAACTGAGGGCTTTTCTGGTGTGAAGGCAACATAGGAGCGAAGATTTCTCCTTTGGCATTACCCAGAATATGAACTGTAAAAATAAAAAACAGTCTGCTTTTACCAATTTTATTTCCCAAGTCAGCAACCAAGAGCAATTCAGTGCACATTTAGAAATATCTACCATTCGTAATTTGTTACGAAATATCAAAATATATATTGTAGTAATACATTCTAAAGAACCACAATACTCTTACATTAAAAAGAAAAAAACACTTTTCCTTGATATGTTGCAAGACAAAAGTATGTGTTATTTAGCCTTACTACTGAAATACAGAGGGTAACAAATGAACTGAGTTTGTAGTCTATATGTTAAACGCACAGAGTATCAGTTGTGCTTTGGATGCTCAGAGAAATAACATCACTTGAGGAAAAACAACTACCATTCTAGAAGCAGACCCCACTTTCTGAAATAAGAGTTTACCAAGTCAGGTAGGACTTAACAACCCCAGGTCAAATTCTAGATGCAGATTTTTTCCCTCTATACATTTGGAGAATTCATTGATCCTTTGTGTTGCTATGTGGATTAGAGAAAAAGATTTCATGTATTCAACTTCATATCTACGTGACAGAAATCTTATGATCAGAGACCGTTAACAGCACCACAGTATGATAGTCCTCAAAAGGCAAATAAGATCAGCTTCAAAAGCACTTCTTATCTTTCCTAGCTCTGTGACTTTTTATACTCCCTAGCCGGAAATATCACTGCACTTCTTTCCACAGACCAGCTGTGGCTGCAAGATAGGTCTGCAGCCTATCCTCCCCTACAACAACCAAAGGCCTATGGGGAAGAAAAAGCAAGTTAGCAAAAAGCTGATGTTTATTTCAAGCACTCAAACTGTGTATAGTCCTATAGGATTAACTTATTGTTGGATATTTGTACAGCTATTATTAAGTTTATCTCAAGATACATTTCTGAGTGACTATGGGAATATGAACTACTTTTTGGTAGCGATTGAATCTCATTCTCCACCTATATTGTGATCATCATCAGCATTTAGTAAAACCACAAAAGTACAATTAATCAATCTAAATGACACTATGGCAAGTCCTATGCAATTTTTTTAAGTAACACAATTAATGTGTGTGCATACACACACAAATCATTATCCATCCAGTTTTAACAAAAGCAGCTAGAATAACACCAACTCTTCACAGAAAACAACGCATCATCCTTATGCAATGCCCCAGTCAAAGTCTGGTTCAATAGTAAAACCAGAATCAAGACAATGCTAGCTGACGGTATGTGGATAGAGACAATACTTTATAGATTACAACATGGTTATTTTCAATTATTCTTCTACCACAAGAATACGTGTTAAGGAAGTACAAAGAACTGAAATACTGCACATTTTGCTTAACACACTGAAGTACTTTGACAATAGTGTTTTCCATTCAAAGTCCTTTCTAACTCTTAGGTGCCATACCACTAAGTATCACGGCACTTACTATCAGTTAAAATAAACTAGACATTTTCAGATTATTTTGGATAAATTTAATATCCCAGTACAGAATGGTACATGTCTAAACTCAATAGATGCCACTGCTTTAGATGAGTTTGTGAATTAAGACCTAAGTGAGAGAATTAATGTATTCATGTCACCTGTTTCTAAATTACAAATTATTCCAACAATTACTTCTTTCTTTTTGATTTCTTCAGCAGGTTATAAACAATGCAAAAGCAATAAAATTACTGAGAGTGACCAAGAAAAATACTATTATGCATATGTTAAAAAATCCCAACAATCTAACATCAAAAATAAACAACACAAAATGTCTTGGTGGGCCAAATCAAATAGTTAATCTAAAAAGAAATTAAAATCTGCTTATGAGCTAATCAATTTTACCTTAAAGATCATCATTACTACAGCACACAAGGAGAAAGATTTACAGCTGATTTAGCAAATTGCAGATGCATAACTGTCATATAAACTTTTCTGAAACACAATACAAAGGCAATTTCCTATAAGAAAAACATTTAAATAGATGGATGCAAAAGAGATTGCAATCCTTTCCCAATAGAGAATGCTTCTTTTCTAAGCTGACAAAAAAAAGAAGAGACATTTAACTACATAATAACAAAAAACCTTTATCACACAAACAAATAATTCTAGGTTTGAACACATGGGAAGGTATAATCAGAATTGATTAAGTGTGAATTAAAGCAATGCTCCAAAAGTTCAGAGAATATTAATTTACACTCTAAAAGACAAAAGCTTATTTTTAAGACCAAGCAGAGAATTTCTCCTTTACAAACAATATATTAATCAGTAGTTCTGTGAGTTCTGCAAGTTTTTACAGGCTACTATACTACCTTGAATGTTTTGTGAAGGACTTTCCTATGAGTGAGTTGGGAAATAATGGACAGCGGTATTTTTTGATTCCTAGCATGCTCATCATTATTTTCAGAGCAGCCTGATTATTAATCTATATTTTTCTATTAGTGCTAAAAAATAAATTAATACCCTAGCACAATTCCTTAATTGTGATTCTCTGCTCACTAGAAATTGGAATTATGCTGTAAAATCTCTGCACAGAAGCCTTCACACATTTTTAATGGTTCCAGTTGCTATCCTTGCATAGGAAAATGCTCATCCACAGAACAGAGATTGTGATTAAGTCACACTAGCAGCCCCATAAATAGTAACCTCATAACATTTAGTTGATTTTTAGCCCACAACAATCCTGCTATTTTTTTCACTTTTAACAGGATTGTTCATGAGAGATCTGATCAAGTTTCCCTTGATATCAACAGAAACTCCCCTACTAATTTCAAAAAGAGATTAAATAGAGGAAAGCTAAACCCAAGCCCAAGAGGCAAAAGCTCAAAGCTACTCCCTAGTATTTCTGAACGAGCTGCTTTGTGTCATGATTTGCTGTATGAAGTTCTAGAAACAAGAGACATCTCCTTGGCTGACACAGATTTAAAAATACAAGTTCTAAATGATAAATCGTACATGTCTTTACCCAGGACAAGCATTTTCACAGGAGGCTTGTAAGATACTAGAAAGAAAGCTGAGAGCGACTGTCTACAAATTCAGTTCTAAAGTAGAGCTGAAATTAAATGACACAGATGAATTCTTTTGACAAATGTAAACCAAGCTGTTTGCATCCAGAGAATATCTTATCTCATGCTTTTCTAGAACTAATGCAGTCAAAGGGTCATTTATCATAACCTGTAATCCTAAAATAAACAAATATTTTTGAGGGTTAAAGACTGCAGGTGAGAATTACAGAAGGCAACAAGAGGACCTAGCAGTTCATGACACAGGACTCCATAAGCAGGTGCAGATAGACTCAAAGGGTTTTGGTCTTTAAAATGCCTTCAATTGAATTTGTGATAATGCTCATAAGAAACACAGAAGATTTCCTGGAAGCACATTCCTGCAACTGCTTGCAAATATGCTTACTGCTCAGCTTGGGAATAAACTCTTCAACTTAAATGAAACAGTAAGAACAAATTTTAAATGGTTACATGCATTCTGTATAAATAAGGACCCAAGAAAGGATGTGGAATACAACAATGTAGGCTTTGTGCAGATGATGCAAACATGGAAAGCTTGTAAACCACTGAATTCTGAAATTTCAGTTACACCCCTGTTTTGCTCTATTTTTTATGCACCTTTAGGTCTGAGAAATGCAGATAGATCAGCATCAGTTTTTGATGCTAAACATTTTTGTCGTTAAACATTTTTGTCAAAGGTACTTGGACTTATTTGAGCAATGGCTGTTAAGGTAGATTCTTTCAGGAAATGTTGAATGGGCTAAAATGTGTATATTTGGAACAAGGCTAGAATGGGGCAGTTTAGCGTGGCAGTTAGTATGTTGGCGCAAAACCAGCAAAAACTAACTGCATCGTACCAAGGGTTTGTTGTTGCTGAAGTTTTTGTGTAAAAATCACACCAAATTTTGCATAATAGTATTGTGCATGATGTAAAGCTGAAAAAAGTTAGCTGTAAACATTTGGTGCTTGTTCAAGCTAATTAATCCTCTAATAGCTGCAATATTCAGATGAGAAGCTCATGAGAATAGGTATGCAATTAGTTTTCCAATATTCTGTTTGTGCCAATTCCATAACATCCTGTTTTGTAACCAGCAAAGAGCACAGAAGGGGAGATGTTCGATTACTAGGGCAAGATAAACACAGCCTTTTAAATGGAGGAAGCAGGAGGGACTCTGAATTACATACAGAGATGCCAAGTGTAATGCTTAGGAAAACCCAGGCAGAAAAACAATCAATTTGTAAGTTCCTAGAGCACAATAAGGCAATGAGAAATAGCCAACATAAATTTGTCCAGAACAGATCATGTCAAACAAGTCTGACTTCCTTGACAGGATAACTGGCCTGACGACCAAGATACAGGAGTAGGAGTGACATATCTTAACTCTGCTCAAGCTATTTGGTCTGCCACAGAGGGCATTCTCAAATGGAGCCTAAGAAAGTTTCCACCACAGGGATCAGCACAAGCAGGATCCACAATCAGCTGGAAAATCATAATGGAACTATAGTTATCTGTGGCTTGCTGCTGTGTTAGCAAGCTGTCTCCACTGGGATTACATGGGGCCTACACTGTATGTTTCCCAGCCTTGTCAGTATTTTATTAACATCATCAACAATGATATAAGTTACACAGGAGAAATTTGGGAATGTTACCAAAGTGGGAGGAGATGTTCTTGGAAAGACAGCATTTAAATTCAAAGTGTTCCTGGCAAACTAGAATTTAAAAATAACAGGACAAAGTTCAAAGTTAGACACATACATGATGAGACCAGAGAACTGCCAGCAAATGCACTCACACAAACAAGAAAAACTCAGTAAGCAGGAGGTGTAGCAGATCACAGTAGAAGCCAATAACGCAACTCAGTGTGATTGATGAAATTTTAAGAGGGATGTTATATGCAAGTAGTAACTATTCCACTCTTTTCAATGCTGATGTCTCTCCAGCTGGAAAACAGTGTCCAAATTTGAGGTCCAGATTATAAAAGGCCAGGATGCATCCAGAGAAAAGCAAGAGAATTGAGAAGCACTAGAAAATATCCTACAAGGAAAGACTGAAATTATTTTGTTTACAACACATACAAACAAATCTTTCACTGAAACCTTTAGAGACATTTCAAAGCCATATGCCGAGAATACTGTGTATCTTATCTCAGGTCACTTACAGACCCAATTTCTATGATGCTCTTACTAAAATATTTCCAAGACAAAACAAATCCCACCATTGAAAGTCTTAATTGTATAAAACAGATGTAAAAGTAGAAAGGTTTCCACAACAGATTTACTAAAGAAAACAACTTAATGACATAATGCATACAATTCAGAAGTAAAAAATGAAAAACCTACCTCTATCTAATCTAAAATTAAACTATATAACATTCTTCATTCTCAAAAGAAGCATACATCATGAAAAGATTGGGGGGGGGCGGGGGGAGGGAGAATCAAAGTACTTCTGCCCCTGTTATGAAGAGAGCAGTCACTTCAAGTGTCCCTACATGCTTCATCAATCAGAGAAATTAAAAAAAAAAAAAAAATTCTGCTCTTAATTCAGATTTAACTTCCAGTAATTGGGAGAAAACCCCTTCAGCTGGAAAAAAAAAAAAAAGCCCCAAAACAAACAAACAAACCAACCCCCCAAAACCAAAATAAAAACCCCACCACAACCATTTTCCAAATCAATTAAGATAGATTTAGGATCACATAATGATGACAAGGAAGGATTTAAGAAGATTCAAGAAAAATATTTTGAAGTATTTTGGCACTCTGGTGCTGACCTCAATGGTTGGAATTGCATTAGGCGTGTTAAATGCAGACTAATCAGACTTTCCACAGGAGATCGTATGCCTACGTTAGCTATCTGTAAGAAATTGCAACTCACTTTCATAGGGCTATGATTAATTATGAATAAGCTTTACAAAACTTTTTTTAATGAAATCTCTTTTCAGTTCAGTGAAAGCTAAGAGGGGCTTGAAATTACTTCACTTATACAAACTATACATTATCTCTACTGGAAATCTGCATGAGAAATAGTCCTCCCACATGTACCTACAAAAGAGTGATGAAAGGTCAAAGAGAGACAGTATTACTATGGGTTTCTTTGTGGGTTTTGTACCAATAAATGAGCTGAGTGGGTCACAGGACTGGGTGTCTTGGGAGTTGGATTGCATAGCTAGCTTTGCCATTAACTCAGAATGGCATTAGACAAAAAGCACCAAGCTGAGAACCTATTGCTTTATTTGAAATATAAAGTTAGTGGTACTAGTTATGTTTTTGCAATCCTTCTCACTCTATGAAGGAAGAGCACTAAATTATTGTTATTCTGAGCAACAAAGAGCACTCCTGATTCTTTGCACCCTATTTTAAGTAAGTCATTCAACATCATGTAGCCAGCAAACCTAGCTGCTCCAAAACAATCTAATAAAGTCCAGCTCCCCACAGTAAAGATTAATTGGTTGTTGTTCATAGCATGTTTTAGAGTCTTTAGACAAAAGATGGACAAATGGTTAACACTGATTTCAGAAAAAAAAGTTTACAGAAAGATTTTATTTTGACACATAAGAAAAATGGTGAATGTACAAAAATAGAAAGACTGGTCAAGTTCCTGAGGATATGGCAAGAGGGGTTGATTAAAAGTAGTCTGTATCTGTGCAAGAAGGGCAGAAGAGGTAAAGAGTCTCTGAGCCAGGTGGGTAATGGCAGCTGCCACTCAGAATCTGCAAAGCAAATATGTTGGAACAACATGATGCTTGGCCTACATAATTTGATACTCTGTGGGCACACAGTAGATCACAATCCTTTTAGGGCTCTCGGACTGGACCTCCCATGAGGGACCAAGCCAGATTGCTGACAGAGAGCAAGTTTCTCTGTGCCGTTCCACGGAGACATATTCCCAGAGTCTAAGGGAGAATCAGACTGCAAGTGTGTGGCAGATGAGATCATGGGACTTGAAAGTACAGGTCTTAATAATAACTTTCATCACCCACTAGTCTGAAGGTGGGTTTTTGGTTTTGGGTTTTTTTGGTGGGTTGTGGTTTTTTTTTTGGTTGGTTGGTTTTTTCTCCTGTGTCTCTTTGCAGTGATGACTGTCTCATTTCTTTAATTATCAAGTGTGTCTTTCTTGGTTTGTTTTCCTCATCACAGCAAGCATGTAGTGTTAATGAGAAGTTTTTCCAAGAAATAGAAAAATGACAGTTTTTCAAACTGTAAACTAGAACAGAGACTCTTCTGTTGTGAGAAGTCTCACCATCAAATCATATGCTACCCTGTCACCCACTGATTATGAGAAAGGAGAGTAAAGAGATGCAAAGTTGCTTGAAGGAAAGGCAATTGTATTTCTTTGAAGATAACTTTTCTAAAACTATTTCTTACAATTCATCATTGAAATCCCTAAGCTATTTATAGTAGCCTGTAAAAGTATCTATTATACTTTTAAATATTAGGGCGAAAAAGAGTTAATTAAACTATTTTAAAGGCAAGGTGTTTATTCAAACAGAAGACCTGTTACCTGATGAGTAGGAACCATCAACTTCTCGATACCCTGAATCAGCTACACACTGTCAATGATGCTACACACAGTATGTGATGCTCTCATGACCTGCAGGCTATGTTCAGCACAGCATCGGTTTCCAATGCTTTTCCCATATTTTTATCCAGCCTAATGAGGGGTGTAATATGGTGGGACACAGTTTCTAATTCTCTTTTTCTTTTTTTCCCCACTCTGCATGATGTTTCACTCCCAAAGTGCTAAAGCACAGCCAAACAATTGCTGTTTGAAATACATAGATAGATAGATAGACAGATAAATAGATAGGTAAAAGCACCACAGTACAGTGTGGGATACTACAACAATCCAAAGAAGATGCAGCCTGAGCTTCAGCCAAAAAAAAAAAAATTTAATCCAGAAACAGTTATAAGAGGCAGGGGATGCTTCTACCAGAATTACAAAGACAAAGGAATGAACACATGCAAAATATGCTCAAGCAAATGCTCAAAAAAGGAAGGATATGACCAGCAAAATCAAGCCCTTAATATTTTGAAGCCACGGGCCTTACGTTTTCTTTTGAATCCTTATCCTGATATATGTGAATTGTGATCTGTCTCCTGTTGATAGCCTATAGCCATAAGATAAGAATCTTCCAGCTAAGGTTATCCTGTTGCATTTTCTGTGGAGTGCTGTGGAATGGTGACCAAGTTGTGGCTTCCTTTTCTTGTTTGTTTGTTTTTGGTCTCATTTGTCACAGCAAGCTTTATTTATTCATTCAAGTCAATCTTCCATAGAGCGGCCTTTTGCATCTACCAGAAAAACAACTTGTCACTGAGAAAAACATCATCATGATTCATGCTAGAAGCAGAGTTCACTGTCAGCTGGCCCTCAGCCCAGATCGTCAAGTGTCCATGCTTATTTTGTAAGCCTGCACTACCGTAATAGTAATATTTTATTAGCAGAGAATTTCAAATGCTTAATGTACGGCCAGCACTTTATGGCTGAATAATGTGTGAAAAGCCCAAGTTTTTCTTCACTTTCTTTTCACTTCAATCCGTTGAAACACATCCTAGCTGCAGCACCAGCCTCCCTTCTTTCCAGAAATATTCTGGCACTCTCTTTCATGTTGCCTTTTTTTTTTTTTTTTTTTTTTGGAATAAAGCCTGCTTCTCAAACCTGTTCACCTTCTTCCACATTATCACTTTCAAACACCTTTTCTAACAATCCTCATATTGTGACTGTACAAACCATTTTGAGATCAAAGAATTTGGAGTTGCCTGTAAACAAGAAAAATGCTGAAGATTTATGTGAGAAGTTGTTAGGTGCTTTCCAGGCTGGAATTTTTATTTCCCTCCCCCCCCCCCCTCACTTGAGCTGCTGGGTTTTTCCTTTCAGAATTAAGGATAGTTGCTCTTTCCACAGCTTCTGCATTGGTCACATGTGGTAACCGCCTGAGGTCTCACGCTCTTCTCCTTATTCTATTCTGGGACATGCACTGGGAGACATCAGAAAACACAAGACTCCAGCAAGAGATAATAGCTGAAAGCATCAGCTCATTCACTGATTGCTCTCATTGAACAGTCAAGCTGTAGAGAACCACCTGAACATAAACAAACACAGTCCCCACAAAGACAAAACCCAAAAAACTCCTACATTTTAGGACTTTTCAACCATAGTGTTTAGTCAAAGGATGGTTCATCGTTAATGCAAATATAAAGTGATTCACCAGTGATGACACTTGTTTTTAAAGGAAACCATTGTTCCAGTGTGATCTGAGGGCACAAATACTTGTGCTAAGGAAGATGTTAAAAAAAGGGGTATATAGACTCCAGGAATGGAGATTGGCCACTACAAATCTGACTAAAAACTTACAAACGTTGAGCCCATGCCAAGCAATCTGCTTCACCAAGGAAATCCCCAGTAAACAGCCCATTTCCTGAAAAGTGCACAGCAATGCTACAGCCAGAAGTTCCCCTTCTGACTTGCAAATAGAAAAGCTTTTAAATAAAAAAAAGTAGTGGATGTCGTACATGTAATTAAGCCCCGCATTTAGCATCATAAAGAGTTCTACACAATGAAACAGTAAGGCATAGTACAGCCTTGCCAATTAGTTGCCCATTTCCAGTTTTAAGTGCTGAAATGAAAGTGTTCATTGGGACATAGATCGAGGTGAAACTTGAATTAAGCAATGGAAAAATACATATTCTATACTCCACTTCCACAGGAACACTTCAGGAAAAATAAGAAGAGTCAATGCCAATACAGCCACATGGATATCAAACCAGAAGCAAGGGAGCTAACACACAGCTCTCAAAGGAATCTAAAACAGAAAGACAAAATGGACTTGGTCCCAGCTTGTGTCTTCAGGCATTTCTAAAACTACATTGTTTTAATCACGTTTATAATACCAGTGTATAGCTAAACTTCCAGCATGCATATATGCCTTCCTCTATGTTCTATAACTACTAGTGGTAGGAAAACATTCAATTTCTTTGTAAAAGACCAACATTCTGCTAGAATTTGTTACAACGCTTAGAGAGCGGGGGATTGTAGTCTTTACAGCACTGCCAATACAAGTAAAACTCTGCTATCGATAGCACACAGCTGTTCCCTACTCCAATGGCCAAAACATTTATTGCCACCCTGAAAGATCTTCACAATAGTGTCTGTCTATTATTAGTAGCATAGTCGTGCTTGGCTCATACCTGACAGGCCCTGGCAGAGATGGGACCATGCAGGTGTAGCCTAAGGTCCACATCTTTAATTTACATTATGTCTTTCTGAGAAACATTCTCACTGTAATGAAGCCATTTAATAGCATCTACATGAGTATGACAACAACGTCTACAACAGACTGCAGAAAAAGATATGGGAATTACTTAATCCACAGTGTCTTTGCTTAACAAAAGAAAAATGCTCACAGTGAAACCAGAATAGAATAAAACCTTCTATTTTGGTCTGTGTCTCCACACTTTTTAAAACTTGAATATATAATTGAACAAATGTCACAAGCAGGCACAAGGATTAGAAGTGTAAGAGAAGCTTTTTGCATTAAATGAGCTATAGAGAAAGCCTGATGTTAAAATACACCATTCCAGGGTCACTTTCCAAAGCACCATCAAAAGAAGGATCACTCCATCTTCTTACATGCATACAAAATAACTGCTGAAATGAGTTTTGTCCAGTACTTTTTGTCCATTTTTTTAAGGGGCTAAATGTTGCAATTAGATCTACAGACCTAAGTCCCACTCTCTGGTGTAAGGCCTGGGCACTATATTGGGCTAACTCTGGTGTATGACTTCCATACCTAAATGAATGTTTCTGGCAGCACTGATTTGCACTTCATGCAGGTAGCCACCCAAAGCAGCACCTCCTGAGGTATCTGCCCAACTCTCCCCTGCGCAGCAAAGATGTACTCTGAGATACTTGCAAGGAATTACGAATTTTCACTTGCTTTACTAGCCATTAACCTGCGAACGGTGTACCAGGGATAGCTAAAGGGAAATTTATCACCATTTCAAAAGGAAAAACTACTATCAGTCATAATCCATATGTTGTCTTGATACATTTCCAGACTTATGATATTTTCAAAGTTTAACTGGCAAACATAATCAAGCCTAGTTTCCGTCCTGTTGTCATGATTGTCAGAAGATACGGAAGCTGGTGTCAAGCACATAGTTTCTCTTTCTCACCAACACTCTCTTAAACAATAAGTGGTATTAGGCAATCAAAGACAATCTTCAGAAGCCCCAAATCAGACATCATGTGATGATTTTGTGGGTCTTTTTTTGGAGTGCTTCCTCTTTCCTACTTTAAATAAAACTGAAAGGGAACAGAGTTTTATTCACAGCATCTGAGAAATAGTTCTTGGAACTATTTCTTCAAAATCTTCACTACTCTATAAATGATTTTTTAAAAAAGTAAAATTGCTGCATGTTGAAAAATCATGACTCTTCTTTTTCATTTTTATTTTAACCAATCAAGTTTACATTGAAAATAAAAGTTGCAACATAAAAAAATGTTTAGTTCCTGCAATCCTTGCAAAGCCCTTCCAAGAATAATAGTAGAGTAACAGAATAATAGATTAATAACTACCTTTTCCAGGGCAAGTTGCTACCCATCTTGATCCAACCATTCAGAAATAAAAACAACTGTTAAACTCTGGATTTACCATCCTTCTCTTCTAAAGCTCCATTTTGCTATCAGCAGAATCAGTGGCACTGATGAACATGAACAACAAACCAGTACCACGCAAGAGCAGACACCAAGATAACTTTTAACATCATAATAAAGTACAAATCAAATTATAGGCACTATGCAAGTACAAAAAAATTAAATGAAATACATAATGATACGTTGCAGCAGCTTTAGAGTATATATTTTCTAATGCCAAGGTCTGCCAAAATATTCCTTGAAATTCAGTGATTTCTTTGGGAATTTATTAGCTTTTTTGTCTTTTCCTCCAAACCACTGTATACAACTGGGTGGATGGTGAAAAAACCCATGAGAACTTTTTAGTCCCACAGTAGTTTCCCACTTTTCCAAAAATAAACACACAGTGATATTGTTACACTTGCTGTAAGTTCCACTACACAAAGTTTTGAGAGGGCGGGGGTTTCCACTTCATATACTCAGTGGTATATTGCAGTATCAGTGCTAGCAGGAAGCTGCTCTCTTTACAAAAAAGGAAGCTGGCTGTCTATAGTTTTTTGAAGTCACAGTCTAGTTTAACCCTATATGCGCACATCCACCTTCCGCCAAAGCCAAACCCTTTCAGTCTTTTCAAGCGTGGTTGAGAGAAGCAGAAGAAATGGCAGGATAAGTGTTGACTGCACCCATGCATATGTTTAAATCATAATGCAGTTACTGCAAAAGGTCACATCTTGCTGATGCTGAAGGATAAGACAAACTTTGCCTGGTAACTTGCACCTGGATAACATTTAGGCTATGGCATTAAGAGGCTTTCCCTGAATCTCAGACAAGATGATCTATGTCCCGCCCTAGGCTTATTCATCATCGTCATGAGTAGACAGGAAAAGCAAAAGGAGGTACCCTGCAAGGGGAAGTCAGTACCTTTGGTGTTAGAGCATTTTAGGCTGTAATGAAAAAAAGTAGTGTTCTCAAGGAAACTGCTCAAACATAGCTGGCTTCCCAGTAACCATGTTTACTAATAGCAGAATCTAAATAGAGTTATATACTCCTACTGAGCTGGGTTCTGATAACACCTGTAGCAGAGCTTGGAAGGCCTGTCAGAACATCTTTGAATTATTTATACAAAGGTCATCTTCAAAGTCATTGGAGAAGCTCTCCTGAATCAGGAACATATTTATTGATTTTAAAAACAAACAAACAAAAAAACAAACAACATTTTAATTTCCATTTCAAACAAAAACTGCAGCTGTTATGGAAGTGATGCAGCATTTTTTCATGGATATTATTAACAGGGAAAAACCTTGTATCATAGTAACAAAAGTAACAAAAATCCAGTCAATTAAAAATTGCAATTTTTATGTTTCTTGCTTAGTTCCTATATTCCCTTCTGTTTGCATAATGAAAATCAAAGAAATCAGATTCTGCTTTGAAAACTGTCCCTTTGATTTAAAACAACTCATAGGTAAATTTAGACCACAAAAGTCCCAGAAATTTTTTAGAAGTTGATTTAAACTAAGAGACTGATCAAGCAATAACTGAAAACAAAATTCATTGATGACATTGAATCTCCTGGGAAAATTCAGACTTGAAGGTACAAGTATATGAAGATTTAGTCCTTCATTCCTTCTGGCCATGAAGTCATTACTGCTCTCACAACTGATTGCTACCCTCCTTGAAGCAAAATATTATAAAATATTTATATATTTAGTCACATGCCATTTCTTCTGCAAATAAGTGTTATTTTTTAGTCTGATTTTCAAGGGAAATGAGTTTTGTGTGCTTATTCTACTTGTCTGTCAAGCTCCCCCAATGTTTAATTCCAGTGAGTAAATCAAATTTAAAAAGATAGAGGTCTTGGTGTTGAAGAAATGCCTGCTCAGAGAAGAACTTGGGTTTGTGCCATCACTGAAGGAAAAGACCTTCAGCTGTAAGAGACTTCTGTGGCCAGTGCTAGCCAGCATGCCCACAGCCCTGTTTTAACTTCATAGTAAGAGGAAAAACAAAAAGCCTTGATACTAGAAATGCCTGCACCCAGCTCAGTGGTACTAATGACAACATAAAGTTTATCTTAGTAATGCAGCAACAGTGAATTTCCTGTAGAAAAACAAAACAAAACAAAAAATTTAAAAAACCCAAGTCCTACTGAAAACCTGTAAATATCTATTTTGAAGTTGGTTTGTGGTGAATTATCTCTGTATTTATGGTAACTACAATGTGTCTTGAAATAGCTCCAACCTGGATTCTCTTCAGTCCATTTTAACTTAGGCATCAGCAGAATGGTTGTCAGTTTCTCCATATCTTTATTCTTGTGTCACATTTAAAATAGCTTAGTAGACACTAAACATATATAGTTAATGATTTAGCCATCATTCTGAGATATGATTGTGCTGTTATTTTCCGTTATGCTGCCATAGCACTTTTCAAGAAAAAAATATTTATTATTCTTCTATCACCGTAACTGCACTAAGGAATAAAATTCTAAATTCCAAGGCTTTTGTTAAACAGTATTCAGCATGCAATTTGACAACCAGTCAATTTAGCAATGTAAATATTGATATTTTACTAGATAGTGCTTTTTAATGACTGCTACAAAATTGCTGTTATCGGATGATTGGGGTGGGCATGTTAAACCCTTCCAACTCTCTTCCTATTGCCCTTTTCTTGGCACCTAGTATTTAATATTCTGCTTCCCTCTTCCCTCCCCTTCCCCATTCTGTAATGCCATGATTTGTGCTATTTCCTCGTTCTTATGATCCTCCCCCCTCTCAAACCATGCTGATACTATAATGCATTTTCAGTGGAAAATAACTGTTCTGAATAGTAATCCATTGCACCCCTTGTTTTAAGGGGAAGGAGGCAAGACACATGACAAAAATCGTAGAGTGAAATAGCTGGAAGTCCACCCACTGGGAAAGGCTGGATGGCAGAACCACTGTGCAATGCTGCTGTAAAGAAATGCAAAGTAAGTATTATTTAACTTTTTAATGATTCTTATGTAAAAATTTCCTTTTTATTTGAAAGCACTGGTGTAATATAATTTATAGTTAGAGATTTATATTGCTCCAAAATCACACTGGGCAGACTTAGACTTGAATATAAAATAGTTCAGACATTAGTAGACTCTAAGCAGGTGCAGAAGAAAGAATCTTGAAACTATCTGAAGCCTAATTGTGCACTAGGAAATGCAGGAAAAGACACTGAAGTGTGGCAACAGTTCATTGTAAAATTCAATATTGTTGATATTTGCTTCAAAAACCCCCTTAGTCTCCCCTTGCCCCCATCCTTTCCTTCCATCACTTCAGACAAATTTCTGATTAAAGTCTCATTATGACCCCCTCAATCATCCAGTTCTCCAATACCCACTTCTCAGATCTCATCTAAACACACACACATCACTTGAGAAGTTGAATAGCAACCTGGTCTAGTGGAGGGTGTCCTTGCCCATGGCAGGGGGGTTGGAACTAGATGATCTTTAAGGTCCCTCCCAATCCAAACCATTCTATGATTCTGTCATCTTGGATACAATGACCCATGCAAGATTAAATTAAATGTATTCCACCAGCCTCTTCCAGAGGTATTCTACTAGTCAATAATCACATCCCTACCTTGTCGTCTTCCCTTTCTAAACTATTCCTCCACATTTCCTTTATGACAATGCCAGCTCCATTCCCATAAAGGTATGCCATCATCTTTTGCAGTCATCTCCATACTTTCTTCCTCATTTTCTTTGCAATTTCCTTATTCTCCTTATTTCTACAACCTTATTTAAATTTCTATACCTTTATACAAAACCCAATACGACAAAAACAAAAACACCTTACCCCTGACCTTATAGCTTCATTAACTACAAACTATCATTACCTACATAGAAAATTCCTTTTGTTATTTCCTGATTTGCCTCTTCTTGGAAGATTTCACACTGTAGACATATATGGAATAGAGAAAATTTCTTCTTTCTTATTATTTTACTTATAAGACTACCATTCAGGAAACTGATTCAGATTTCTGACCAGAATACACCTAGTATTTTTTCTCTATGATTGAGCTGAACTTCTGAAGACTGTTTGGTATACTGTGGACTGTACTGTGCAAAAATCAAGTACAAAAATTGTCAAATTAAAACTGATTTAAAAGAAAAAAAAGTCATCAAGTTCAATTTCAGTGTTGTTTCCTCACTGTCAGATGTACATAGAAAACATTGTAAACAATTTCCATGTAGCTTGTAAGAATTTTATATTTTTAAAGAGAGAATCAAATTAAAATATTTGAGAAACACTACTTTAAAATCATACAAAACCCAAACCAGAATTTTGGAGAAATTTTAGGAGCAATGATATCAATAAGCAGCCGTTTAGAAATGCCTGCCCAAAACCTTCTTCCTTTCTTTGCAACATCTGTGCTCTGGTCATAACTGGCATGTCGATTCCTGTAACCTATACGTAGAGAAAACAGCAAAACAGCCTTGCTGCAGCTCAAGAACAGAGGAATCGAAGTTCCCAGTCACTACCCAGCAGCCCAGCACATGAAACCTACGTAGCGGAAGGGTGACGCTCAGAATTTCCTCTTGTGTGCTACCTTCCGTAGTACTTTCAGTTTTCCTGGGGTATAATTGTAATGGAAAGACAGGGCTCACCACAGTCCCCAGCATGCTGCGCCCTAACGTACACGTGAAAGAAGAGCAGTGAAGCAGCTCTTTGCTTCCGTTGCAGCACAAAGCAGGGACATACTCCAGCTCACAGGGTGCCCGAAGACATGGTCCTCGAGACCCGGGTAAGTTTTGCACAGCGCTGCACTCTATACTGTCTGTTCCCATGTGCTGCTGGTGTTTCAGGAGGCACATATGCCTCTGGGCAAACTACAACTTGAGTGTCTCTGTGCTAAGTACTGCTGCTGCAGTGATGACAGAGTTCAGCCATTGAGAGACATCTAGCCATGCATGGTATAGTCAAACGGATTTAATACCATGTTACAGAGAAAGCATATTTAATATCGTCATGCAGTTTATAAATTCCATGTTATTCTGTGTATTATGTCATACTTAGATCATATGCAATGAACTGACACCATCCATAAGGAAAATTATGCGTGGGTGGCTTTATGCAATACTGTTGTGGAGAAATGGAAACAGAGGTTGATATCTCATGTTATTGTAATACATTATTTTTGGGTTTTATCTCAAATGGAATACCAGAAAAGAGAGAAACATCTATTTGAATTAATATTCACCAAGTGAGAGCATTTCGGTATTGCACAGGCAGATTTAAAGTAATGAAGTACAGAGAAGCCTTAAACCCAGAACCAAAGTCTGGCTTTCCAGGGATGTTTGAATTTCCCTTTTGGGATCAGCCCATCCTCAACTTAGGTGGTGCTCCCCAGAACAGCAACAATCAAGTTTCAAATATTTAGAGTCAAAGGATAGGTATTTTGTCTCCAAGATTTCATTCTCGGTCCCTTTTTTTCCAAGTTAATTGATTGAAAATCCAAAGAGCAATAACAACACTGACATTTCAAGAGTAACAGGACATTTGAATTGCATCAAAATACACCTTCTATTAGCTTACATAACAGAATAAAAAATATTTCCTGTAGCATTAAGAAAACAGCAGGTTTTGGTATATTACAAAGAAAAAAAGTAGAAAGTAAGGGCTCTTATTTTCAGACACATGGGCTTTACCATCTCCCAAAAATGTGGTTTGGGATGTTTTCAGTATATCTTCTGCTATATCAAAAATGCTGTCCTAGTACTTTACAGGGAAATAAACATTTCTAGTGTTGATCCAATCCCACACTAAGTTTCTCAGTCTGGTGAATTTAAGCTTTAAGTGGATTGGTAGGGACCTGATGCACATAAGCCGTGCTATCCCTTGAGAAACGATTTTCAAATTAACTAATAAGATATTGCAATTCTTAAAGCTTATTAGAAAGACACAGTGAGCAGCAACAGCACATAGTTACAATGCCTGGGATTTAAAAGCTGGATTTAGCTGTCATGTCCATAATTCTTAGTACATTGGTTATGTAAAGGACTAGGTGAGAGGAGGGTTTAGTTTCATATTAAGGAAAGTCAAAAAGCTCTACAGAACGTAATTGCAGGATTAGTAAAATGTATAAGGCAGTTTTGCTCCACTATTTACATATCAAGTCAATTTATGGAAATTCTCGTACAGAAAACTTCAATAATTGAAAATAAGATTCAGAAACAACTTGCTCTTAAAGGACAAGCAACATAATTATTCATGTTAAAATATTACGTATAGAGAAGAAACTGGTAACCTTTAAAGTATCTTGTGAAAATTTATCTTGTCAAGGAAGAGGAATAAGAGATGAGAGCTTCTTGACCAACTTTTCTAGTTATGATAGTAATATCTGTGCAAGTTTCTAGATATCCAAATGATAGTCTACATGTTCACAGGATTTCTACGCATGAGAACATTTTTACAGTAATTATCATTCATCCTGAGGTGGAAAGTTAAGTCTAAAGGGACAGAACAAGCAAATGCCTTGAAAATAACCTGGTAGCGGTAACATCACAGTATGTGGACAACACTTAAGACCAGAGAACTTATAAAAGCAACAGATGAGTCAAAACATGAAGCGTCTTTATGAACATAGCTGGCCAGAGAAACTAGAATGATCAGAATTAAGGCCAGAAACTGTCAAGCTTGCTAATGATACATAGAGTCCTGAGCACAGAAAATGCATTTATCATAAAAACAATCTTTAGCAAACTGCCACCTCAAAACTTGAATGATACAAAGATTTGAGATTGCACACCAGAATTCATCAGTGAAGAGTACCAAGGTAACAGCTGAATTTAGGATAAAGAAGTACTAAGGGAGAAAATTACAGGGCAAAGAAGCAAAAGTTATTGACTATTCTCATAGAAATGCCATGTACTGGTGGAACAAGTGATCTAGTTGTATGCGACTGCAAAAACTGGGCAATTCAAAATAAAATATAAAACCATTACAGAAGACTTAAGTGAAAGTGCTTTGCTTGGAATACATATAAATCCAGTGACTATGGCTTTCTAATTTGCGAAACCAATTTCAGAACCTTCCCACTGAAACAGAAAAAGTTATCATCTCTTTTAATATAGATGACATGTTAGAGGAGGTAAAAATGTAATAAATGCATAAAGAGTTCACTTGAAAATTAAGCTTATTAAAATAACTATTTGATGCTTGAAGTGTAAGTAAGGCCCTCTAGTTTCAACCTTTAGCTGCAACTGTCATGGAATTCGATTACCCTTTGTCACACTGCCATCCTTGCACAAGTCCTTGCACTTCTCTCCTGTCCAAAGGAGAGAGAGATCAACCTCGCTGTCACATCCCATTAGGGGCAGAGCTGATAAAATGTACAGGGATTCCAAGGTGACATAGTTTCTTTCATTACGTTTGTCACAATATTGATTAGATTAGGTCTGAAGTCTTTCCACAGCCCACTACTGACCCATCACATCTCCTGGGAAATCCTGCAAAGTAGGAAACAGAACTGAAAATGACTGGAACAACAGAGATGTTCAAAATGGTTATAGCTCACAGGACTCACAGAGATGGGACAAGTGCTGATTTTGCTAACTATGCATCCTAATCCATTAATCCCAAACTTGACGACTAAATATTACATTATGTTCTTCACAGTAATCAGCCTCTGGGAGCTTAATAGCATGAAAATAACACATCAAATATTTTATTTCTCTCACTGGAGTAAATAAGAGCACGGTCAAAGTGCTGCCTAGCTCATTTCACCCACCAAAAATTCCAAGAGTAAATAAAGAGCAGGTAGATTTGCTCTCTGTGGAGCCTTATATCAATTGTCTTCTGCAATATGTTTAGTTTTAAATACTACATGCATGCAAAATAGCTGATGATGTTTCAAGTCAGAGAACTGTGCAACTGAGCCATATGGCATTCAGCTAATTGTAGCAGTCAATAGCTAAAGACCCCTATACCTGTTCTTACATTTTCAACAAGCTCTACACTTATTGGCATTAAACACTTCTAATATAACATGCCCTTCACTGATGTAGCTTTTGTGTGTGACAGATTTGACAGTTCTGAAGGCACAAAGGACTACTCTGAACTGCTAAATGTTATTTTTGATTTAGACAGAATAGAGGCTAGAGATTTTTTTTTTCCTTTTTAAGTATAAGGTCATTTTTTTCCTCTTTCACACATGGGTTACTCTGCAAATACCATCAGTAGGCACATCTGAATTACAAGAAGCCTTAGCAATAAGTTCAGTAAATGTCACTCCTTTTCCCCCCACACATAACACCCACTCCACTCTGACAGCACCAAAAGTATGGTTTGATTTGTTCTTTCTTCCATGTTCCCTCCTCCTCCTTATCTTCACACAGCTTTTCAAAATACAACAGCTAAGCAATTAGCATCCTAGAAGTAAAATAAACATTCCTATTTGCATTAGGGAAATTGTAGTACATCTGTCGCGTTCAGTAACACCACCCTAGACAAGACGACACTCACTATGATAGCCTGGGAACCACAAACTCTCATGAAACATTAGCTTCTCAATTTGTTTCTTGTACGCTCCGAAGGATAAAACAACATGCAGCAGAACAAGATTTATGTATTTCATTTCAGTTTAGCATAACATCATTGCATCTAGATCCTATATTTATTTTATTTCCATGGGAGTAGAAAAACCATATCGGGGGGTGGAGTGGTGGTGGGGTGTGATCTAGGGTTTTTTTCTACGTAAAGTGTTATTACCTAAATGTACCTATGAAAATATACATTCCATGTTGCTACATTGATCCTTTTCAGAAATGCTAAACTTCCTTCAAAACCAAGTCTGAGAAATTCTTTCATCCTGTTCTTAAACTACTCATGCTTTTTCACACTCAAAGGGGAAAAAAAAAAAGAAAAGAAGTAGAGTTTCTCTTAATATAATCCCAGTTGGGTTTTTTTAATAGAAACTTTTTGTATATTACTGAAAGATTGGACAGAGTAATTAATGTTCCATTGAAAAACACTAAAAATGAAGGGGGAGCAAGGAAACAATAATTGACTATGGAATAAGTTTAATTAAACTTGCCTTAAATACACTCTAGGATGCTTAAATTGTAAGAGATCCATCTATCAATCGCTGTAAAGATTACTCCAACCTCCAAGAAACTCAGTGTATCCTCATGCTTTGCAGAATCTTGCCTGTAGGTTATTACTGTACAGACTTCAATTAAGATTCAATAACAGCTTTTACATCCGAAAACTATGTTTTGCACATTGAGAATGTGAAAGAACTGATCTTCTGAGGATTGCCTGGCAACAGTGGATTGATTTTTTATGCTTTAAGGGCTAAAAATTTGGAGGCGGATGGGGTGCGGATTTCAGGTAGAATTAGGTTTCTTCTTGAAAGGGTACAAGTCATTTCCCAAAGAGAAATGTTTAGAAGATCCTTTCCTGAACTGTCAAACAATATTCTCTAATTATGTTACACTTCTGTCCTTGCCCATACCATTCAAAAAAGTGGTACAACAGCTACACCCACCCCTCACACATTATCAAATAAGGAAATTCTGAGCACATATCAAAAGGAAAAGGGGACCATTTCTCAGTATCATAATATACAATTAAAAAAATGTTAAGTAGATATTTTTATTGCACATGGATGTTTTTGTTCTGAACAGAGCCATTTACTTTTGCCCAGAACAGTTCACAGATATCTAATAGGACATTTGTACTGAAACTCTTACTTCATATGCACATGGGAAGAACCTTTCCTTCATCTAAGAAAATAATATGCAGTATGCATCCATCGAGAAAATAACTTTTGACAAGTTTTAAATAGCTTTAATGCTTTAAGGTCAAAGATTATGGCATACTCTACTTGGCCTTGTCCCACTTCTTCAGTCCTATGTCTTCATCCTCTTTCCAGCATTCCCTCCTTACACATACTTTTCCAGCTGATCTGCATCTCCTGCTGTTCCCCCCAGCACGTACTTGGTCTCTGCCTTGTTTCCTTCTCCATACTAATCTGGTCATGTGGCCCAGCTGTCTATTGTAGCATTCTTAATTACATTCCTCTCATCAGTTGCTGGCCTCTTCATTGCAACTGATGGGTTTGATTACCACAAACAGGATTTATTCCCATTCCCTGCTTTCCGTTATCTCCCATCATCTTCTGGTCTAAATGAAGAGACGCGCTAGACCCACACACACAAGCCTTCACGTATCTCCAGCTCTGTCACCTGCTTGTTAGTAACCCAGAAAGAAGGAACATTAGCTGAAGGCTGAGAGTTTTTGCAGTGTGTAGATCACAGACTGCAACAGAAATGGACTTGACACAGCTGGTTTGGTTTGAAGGTTTCTAATATGTCCTTTCACTACAAGAAAAGAAAGCTAAGACATCCTAAAGATGGCTCTCAGCCACATGAGTTTGCTACTTTGCAAACTTCAGAAGGATGCCACAAAAGAGAGTGGAGAAGCAAAAAGCAACTGCATTCTTTTGGATCATGCCCAGCTTGCTTGTGCCAGGGTGCTTTCCTCTTCCTGGTGACTGTTTCAGCCAGAGAGTCTGTGTCCCCTGCCCACACTCCCTTCTCACCTGCAGAGAAAGAGCTTTCAAGTCAAGTCTGAGGAGTACTGTAAAGCATGTACAAAAAAGTGTACAGAAACCCACTTCTTTGAAATTGCTGACATACTGGAGGATGAAAGGAGCTTGAAATCTCCAGGGCTCCACCCTCACAGGCACCAAAACCAAAAAACCTTAAAAAGAAAAAAATAATAGGAGGAAAACTGCCTATCTCTGTATTTAGAAGTTCATATATTTGTGTCCCCTGAGGAAGGAAATAGGTTAGGAAACCAACAGTAAAAAAATAACAGCTTGAAAATAAGTCTCACTTTCTGATATAAGTTTTAATTAATTTTTTAAAATGAGACACAGGTCTTAAAATAAAATAAAAGTAATTTGAAAAGCAATACCAGTGCAATTTAGCCAGGAAAGGGCAAGTAGTCTGGAAAATACAGTCTAGGAATAGTCTGGCCAAAGTTTCATTTGCTTTCAGGGACTGTATGTATTTGTCATCAGCAATAAGCATCCCATTACAGTTTTTGCCACCATGCAATAACAGAAATGAACATCACTGCTTTTTTTTAATGCAAGTAATAGACTGTCTTACAACAGAATAACTGAATCCTACAACTGGTACTTTAAGTCTCTCAGTAATACAGGCAACCATTTTAGACACACTATTTTTGAGAATAAACTAGAAGAGCCATAACATATCGAGCATAGCATTATTTATCTTACATGCTGATGATGTCTGCAGAGGTAATGCTGAAAAGCATCTACTGCTAGGTTTGATGATCATTTGAAATGAGAAGAGTAAGTCTGTATTACTCATAGAGCAGGGAGGTGGATAGCAAAGCAGCAGCCAGATGCAGTAAGCTGAGATGGGGTATGACCAGGCCCCAGTTACCTCTGCATGCTGCCCAGGTGCCTGAGAATCACACAGGCTGTGGACAAATCAGACCAATTACCAGGTTTCTCTGACTTGTACTATGGGGCATCCATGTGTGGCTCAGTATCACAAAACAGATGGCAGTACTGAATGCTTCCAAATCACAACCAGAGTCTAGTCTGGGGAGATTAGTTTATATTGTCTTCTACCCCATCTTTTGACATAGCTTTTCCACAGGAAAAAACAGCTCTGGATACAGTGTTTGCATACTTAAATGAGAGAAGGAACTGGTATCCCCTTTCATGTTTAATTTCTGAAGGTGTCTTGGTTTTGCGTGGTGTATCACTGTGTTTCAGATTCAGCATGAGAATAATGTGATAACACACTGATGGTTTGGTTGATACTAAGTAATGGTCACACTATAACTAGGACTTCTAGCTTCTCATGCTCTACTGACTGAGAAGGGTGGAGATGCACAAGAAGCTGGGAAAGGACACAGCCAGGACAACTGGTCCCAACTGACCAAAGGCGTATTCCAGACCATGTGACATCCTTCTCAATATATAAACTAGGAGAAAGCTGGCTGGGGGGCTGCTGCTCAGGGACTGGCTGGGCATCAGTTGGCAGGTGGTGAGCAATTGCATTGTGCATTTCTTATTTTGTATATTCTTTTATCATCGTTATTGTTACTACTACAACTATTTATTGTATTTCAGTTATGAAACTGTTCTTATCTCATTCCATAAGTTTTTTCACTTTTACTGTTCCAATTCTTTCCCTCATCCCACCAGGGGTATGAGAAAGTGGCTGGGTGGTGCTCAGTTGCTGGCTGGGGTTAAACCACGATAGTAGGTCTTAAGGGAGGAGTGAAGATGCACAGTAAATAAATAGCTTAAATTTAAAGAACAGACTGTAAGCAACTAAAGCTTTGCCTATTGCAGAACTACAGTCAGTGTGATTAATGGTTCAGGAATTATATTGAAGTGCAATAGTTTTCCCTGTAGACTGGAGATACTCAGGAGAAAAGAGTCTCCACTTTGAACAAGAACACAAAATCTGTCTATTTTAAATAAATAAATTATGATCTCTTCATTCAGATAGATCTCTTTACAAAAGTAACATCTTCCCATTTTGATCACAAAATGAACAAGAAAAAAAAGTAAAGTTAGGCTGTTTGAGCGCATGACAGAAAAGGAGAATCTGCGTGAAGCAGTCCTCTCTTGTAATTAATAACAAGTTGATGGGCATTACATTGTGACTCAGAACTGCACTCTAAAAGCTGAACACACTTCTAACACTCCTTTCTTACAGGGTTGTTTGTGCTAAAGAAAACTTGTCAGCAGACTGAGTATAGAAGGATTTAGAGCTTTAGTTACTGCTGGGCAAAGATAACATCTCAGAAATTTTTGGGACTGCAGAGTTCACCCTAACTACTTGGTATTTTCTCACTATTCAGACCAAGCAACAATAATCAGGCATTTGATCACTGACCTTCATTTTTAGGGAACAGACTCAAGCAGGCTACTGGCTTGTTAAAGGATACAAGGAAATCCATAAAAATGAAGATTAAACACAGCCTACACACACACAGATGAAAATCAGCACTAAATCAGCGCTCCAGGCAGCTCTCCCCCTTGTCAGTGGGTGGGTAAGGCTGGCTCTGCCCAAAGGCCGTCTTTCCCAACCTGTTACCATGACAGCAAGCTCTTATTTCTCCCCAACTTTAGCAACTCTTTTCTGCACCATAGTCACTGATTAATGCCCTGACCCTTGACTCGTTAACCTCAGCACTAAAAAAACAGAAGGCAAAGGCTCACAGCCCCAAATTTTAAATTGGTTTAAGGACGAACCTTCCTGTGTGGCAATAGTGGGACTTGCAGAGTTGTTTGCATGAATAAACAACACCTTATTTTACCTCCCTTAGCCTTTTTCTGAAATTTAATAGCAAGAGAAAAGTAGATAGGTAACTGTTCCAACACAACCTTAAATAATTCAAAGGATCACATTCTTTGTCTATCAAAAAATTCAGAACAGCACACGTAACACTAAACAAGCTTTTCATTGACTCTAAAATAATAAGAATATAGAAGATAGATAACAGTAAGGTTTAATTTAGTTTCTATTGGGCAGAATTTGAAAGAGCCTGAATGCTCCTCTCTTAGAAAATCGAAATAGGAACACAAGTTTTAAATAAACTTCTTCTGGGCACAGCTGCAGGGAACAGTTCACAGTCGAACAGTCCTTGAAACGCTCTCATGACATTTGCTGTGGGCACAATGCACTTATAGTCACTGCAAAGAGCTTCAGCTATGCCTAGGAGATTTTTTCTTCATGGTGAGACTAACTGGAAAAACCCAGAAAAAAAAGCAGGTCATTGAACCACAGGGGCTCAAACAATCCCCGTGTTTCCAGATGGGGCAAGACAAACAAGGCTGCAAAATCGAAGTCAAATGCTCAGATGACACCTGGGCCTTGGAAAGAAGAAGGAGGTGACTAGTGAAAGGTCCAGGCCACCCAGGCTCTCGTTATAGCCCCACAATTCACCAAGTGTGGGACCCAGCCCAGCTACTTCCACTTCTGCCTTCCTCAGTTTCCCCACGTGCACCAGAGAGGCCACGGACTGCAGCCAGGACACCTCCCTGCTGCCTGGTTTTGTCACAGCTGCACAATGGGGACTCAAGGCACTGCTACAGTGCACACACAATCACTTGGCAATAGGTGTGTGCGAGAGAACCTGGAGTTTCAGTGGCTTGTTTGAAGTAACAGGGAATATTATCTATGTTTCAAAGCAATGCTAGTGCCAAGCAATGAGAGAGGAGGAGTTTTCTGTTTTAAAAGCTTTGATTTCTTAGTTTTTCAAAGGGTACAGAGTAACAAGTAAGACTGTGAGGCTGCACAGCCAGCTGAGAAGCGATGGGGCACAAGGCTGAGCTTCCCAGGCAGGCGAGAGGAGCACAGCAGCCACCCCACCACAGGAGCAGCCAGAGGTCACAGCCCAATTCCTGGCAAGCAGCAGCTCCCTTCCCTGACTGGAAATGATGGCAAGGAGAGACATGCTTGCTAGTTGTGCTGGGGAGGGGAGGGGGATTTGTGAGAGCAGCTTTGTGGTATTTTGCTAGCCGGAGTTAAACTACAACACTAGGATCAGAACAAGCCGAGCAGAAGCAAATGCTTCCCTTCTGCTGCGTAGGCTGCTATGGAGCATGCCAGCAGGCGCTGATGCTGAACATCTGGAGGAGTAGGCACGAGCAGGAGCACAAATATATGGCCTTAAGAATATTCACCACTGACACCAGGAACAACCAATCGGCTGTTCGTGTGCCAGTGACTGAGTCACAACAAACTGGCACTCTGGTTTGGCAGATCTTACATTCACTTGCTGCAGTGATGTGGTTTGCAATTACACCAGTATCTTAACTGCTACGGTACTACTGACCGCCACCTGGGACACCTTCATCCCTGTGTTCTGATCCCACTACTTTCAATCTTCAATTAAGTTACTTTAGGCACAAAAAAACAACCCAAACAACTGGAAGAGGAGAAGACGGAAACATAGTTGGTCATGCCTGTAATCTGATAGCTGTACCTGTAATTCCGATCACAAATTATCCTTTCACATGATTGTCAGGCAGAGAAAGGTACTGCCAGCAATTTGTACCCTGGCTTTGAGCACTCACACTATCTGTTTATATTAGAAAGCAATCAGCACCCGCAGCAATTGACATCACATACACAGTACTCCAGTTGTGCGTTCTCTAGTTGTTCTTTTCTCCATGGAAATCTTTATTGTATAAGGCTTGTTCTGACAGGTTCTCTTTTTTTTTTTTTTCATTCAAGAATTGTAGGTACTTTTCACTCAGATTTGCAGTTTTAGTTAGTCACTATATCCTCAAGGAGTATCTACTATCAACACAAAATAACAAACAGAGCTAAACAATCAAAAATTTGTTTCCTCTTTTTATGTATTATGACTTTTTCTCCTGATTCCACAGGGGAACTTAACAGAAAGTCTTTCACCGTCAGCTATGCGTTAATATAAAAAGATAACTCTTGAAGTGGAATGGATCTAAACACCAACAGAAGTCTGAATTTGACCGATTCAGTCAATTTGGCCAATTCAGTCCGAATTTTGACCATAACCGTTTGTACATTATAATGAAAACTCTAACTGCTTAGTGTCAAAGACACTATCAAAACCTAAACCAATGCTCAGCTACATCGCATTTATAAAGCACGCATTTCTTATCAATCCTCATTCTCTCACACAAAGCATCTTCCCCCATACTTGTCACAAGCAAAGTCATTTATATTTACATATTTGATCATAGCAGGTAGCAGAAATGCTACTAAAACATTGGTCCCCAGACCAAGTATTACATATGAGACCATCCATACAATAACAGCTGGATACTTGTTCTGTGCAAGCTTGGGACCCATCTGATAGAAGTCACACGTGATGTCTTTCCTCACTGGTTTATTCTCTCATTGACAGCAACTATCCTTTTGAGATAATAGACATTCAAAAATTCATTTTTGAAATAATGACAAAGAATGCCTTTCTATTTCTGACAATGTGTGGAATTAGCATATACAATGCCTGATGTGGTGAGGTGTTGAGGTCCTATTAATATTTATGATATAGAATTACTGGGGAAAAAAAAAAAAAAACAAAACCAAAAACACTCAGATAATAAAATCCACCAAACCAAGCAGGTTTCATGCTAGGTTAATGAGGTTTTCACCAAATCTGAGCTAAGTTTCAGGAGCTAAGTATGATTTTAGCATTTTAGGTGATCAAGTAGTTTGGACCAAAGTAGAAAACAGCAGCTGTTCCGGTGGAGCTTTGCATTTGAATTTCCAGGGTTTAATCTAACCTCTATAGACTCAAAACAAAACTCAGTTGGTGTGAACCGAAACAAGAGGTTTGCATGAAAAAACTGAGTGGAAACCACTGAGCCTGAGAATCAAAACCAATACTTGGACCTGCACTGCACACATGCCTGGCAAACCTGAGACAAATGTCAGTTTTACTTGCATATAATTCTAAGCACAACTAATTTTGTTCACAAAAACCAAGGATTTGGGGGACAGGGAAATGAGGGAATTAATTTGAAATGGCATCTCTTAATGAGCAAATAAAGACCTCAGGATCTACTTGTGCAAGAGCAGAGAAACTGCCTTTACATATTTGGTTGTCGAGAGATGAAGGAGAGAAAGAGAGAAATGGAACTGTGGCCACAGAAGGGAAATTTATGAGAAATGCAAGTTGTGTGGTTCAGGCAGCTTCAGGGAGTGCTGAAAGATTTCAGAAGGTGAACAGATTCCTTTCTCATTAATGAAGGGGCCCTGACTCTAGATCCGCTGAACTCACTCCGGGTGGAAGGCTATTCAGCTCTCTGCTTTGATTGAAAGCATGAGCCTGTTACTTATGAGCTCTTGGTAGCTTTCCTTTTAATAGGAAGTTGGGGGAAGGGGTAAGAAGATGGCTGGAGGAGGGGAAGGAAAAGATGGGTAGCAAAACACACTGGTAGCTGAACACAGGACTTGAAGGGATTTGCAGGACAGGCCTCTGGGGAAAGGTTAAAAGCTTACAAGGTAAGTGGTGCCTTTCCTGGGCTGATTTTTTCTTTTCTTATTTTTCACCAACATGTTAAGAAAAAAGAACTTCTCTATATCATCAATGAACACTTATCCTACTATTTTCTCATAGTCTTACCAAATCATCTATTCTGCTAGGATAGAACTTAAAAAAAAAGCTGATTTTCAATTTTTTTTCTGGTGGATATGAGCTGTATTTGAATAATGCTAAAAAAAACCTGAATAAATAAAATCCTGACCATCTTCACGGCTGCAACAGGGAACATGCAGCTTGCTGTTCTAAATTGTACACTGCCGCGAGCTCTTGTCAGACTTTGTGTGGGCTTGAAATGTCCCTTTAGTCCTTTACAGCTGAAAGCTGAACACTAAAAGGGTATGAAAAATTATATTGGAACATTTGCCATAACTGTGTAGGAATGCTCCTCAAAGCCATCAGAAATGTGAGCAGACTGCTTACATCGCTCAGTTTTGGGGACTGTATTGCCAGCTAGCTGTTTCTATCATTTTTTTTATAGTGGGGGTGGAGATGGGAAGAAGATGAAAAACACACTTGAAAGAAATCCACACATACTGCAAATGCCCCTAATAGGTACTTGCAGGTGGGTAAAGGGCAACACAGCAGCAGTGTGTCTAAGCCTTGACATGTTCTTTAAAGAGACAGAAGCTAAACTGTTCAAATAATTTGGGCATAAGTGCCTTTACTGAATTTTAAAATTTTTAGGCATAAAAAAAAAACCACCTTAAAGAAAAACTAATCTGAAATATCATTATAATTATTATAGCAGCAGAGTAAGTGCACTTCCTTTGTAATGTGAATTGTAAAATATCATATTTTGAAGATCTGATTGATGGTCTTAAAAGACAGAATATTAGTAGCTGAATTATTTAAATCTGTCAAAAGCAACGTAGTTACAGAAAATGCTGTAAACTCACTTGTAGACAAAAATTTGAGTTTCAGCTGTTTCAGTGTTTTGACCAATCCACAGCTGTAACTTCTGGGAATAGCTGTTTACTTCCTCAAAAGGTGAAGTCCAGATTATTTTTATCCTTCTGTGATATTCCAGATCACTTATCTGACCAGAGTTCACACACCCAACTGAGTGTACAACTTTATTGTAATTCAAAAAAGCAGGCATGAGTTTACCTGTAAGCTCCCCAGTCAGCACACAACACCATACTAACTTACAGCATCCTCTTAGACAAGACTTTCAAATAAAATCCAAACTATTAACTAATGGAATCTCTGGCCATATAGATCCATGCTAGTTCAGGATATAGCCCAGTCTGATAAAGTTCACAAGATAACACCTAATTCACGCAAACACAAACAATATTCCAGAAAAGTTAAAGCTATCACCTTCAAAACTATACTTGGGAACATGTGAGCATAATGGACTTATTAAACATCTTTCCTTTTTAACTAGTTTGGTATTTCAAAGATCAATTGTAAGAAAACTCATATTGGTTATAATATGAAAACAAGGTACTAAAAATTAATAAACAAACTCACTACTTTCTAAAAACAAGTAGCTGACTTCTATGTAAACTACCTGACTGCCCAACAGGCACGGTATAAATCATTCTCTGGGAGGGAGAATTTTTTTTAATCCATATCATCTACGATTTATTCATCAACAATATGGAAAGAAAAAAAAAAAGGTGCAGAAAATGACTGTGATCTGTTTATAAAGCAAGGGACTAGATTTTCAGTTAGAAGTATTAATATTTCTGGGGTCTATGGATGACTGAATCCAGTTCAAGCTCTATTTTGTTAGTTTTTATCTGCTGGCAAGGAAGATATGTCAACCATTTGCAGTCTGTAATAACTTTGGGTATCTTCAAAACTGAGCAGAGATCTTGGTAGGAAACTGAACGGACAACTTCAAGATAAATTTAACTACTACCTATGCGTATTGACATGGGGTGTAACTTCAGTGCTGTAATATTTGGAGTGCCATGATTGCGATTTGGTGGAGCTCCTAGGTGTGTAGAATATTAATAGTCACTTCTCCAGAAATAGTATATCCAGACTTAAACACAAATTTGCTAAATCTTTAATCCTCTGCTCTTGCTAGGCACATTAAGGTGACAATTTCTATTGGCATTTAAAACACAAGATACATGCAGAATCTGACTTTGAAAGTCAAGTGTAGCATCACAATACAGAGGAAGGGATTCTAAGGAAATACAGTAATTAAAAAAAGAAAAAAAGAGATGAGGCCATTTAGCTCAGTAATGAAAATAGTGACTTGTGATTGCAGAAAAAAATAACGTGGCTTATGGCTTATTGCAAATTACACACTAAAGCACTTCAGTGCTTAACTTGTTCAGCACCAAAAAACATTTTTCTTCATTTCATACACTGCAAATGTCCCCAAATGTATGCTAGTGGAGGGGTTGTTTGTAACTGCATCTAGCTTGCAGGGAGAAAAGGGCACTATAACATTTGTGAGGCTGCACAAAGTTTCAATAACTGTCGTTATGGGATATTTGCAATATTTCTAACGGAATTATGCACATGATGCACTTGAGCCCCTGCAAGTTTCCTTCATTTGATGTGATCAGATTCAAACCAGCTGCAATGTGAAGCAGTTCAAAACACGCTCTTTAGCCCAGATCTGAACTTGTTCTCCCCATCCCCATTGAAACATCAGAAACTCAGCCTATCTCCTATTCCTGCAGGAGAACCCATGTCTCTTACAATGTTCTCAGTTTCTTAGGAAACAGGTGTCATTGAAAGCCATAATCTTGATCAACAAGGATCTTCTGATTCTCACTGCACTCTGTACCAGTTTCCCCTGATTTTGGGTTGAGTTTGGAGGGGGAAAGGAGGAAATAGAAAGGCAAATGAAGGATGCCTAGGATACCTGGAAGTGTGGACGATTTCTGCATAATGAATAGTCTAGCAGAACCAAAGGGAAATGAGCAATTAGCTAACACTGATAATCAACCTTTAGTTGTGGCATTTTCTAACACGTACACTTAGACGAGCTCTGTTGCCTCCAATGAATTTTGTACTTAGACACAGATCTGCAACATTGGACATAAGGTATGGCACCCCTTCTACGAGATTATTACGAATTTATCATCATTCATTTTTGAAAGGAGAATGGGGAATGTCCCAGTATCACTAGCAAAACAATATTTCTTCAGTCTTTAAAACACGCACATACATATATCACAAGAACAATGCTGACTGCTGACTTGATGGTCTTTGATGTGTGAACATACAAGACAACTTGAGATATTCCAATTATCTCCAGTTCAAAGTTAGGCCAAAATTAGAAGCATTATGAATAATGGATTAGGCTTTAGTAGAAACAGCAATGCTGAGCAGAATAAAGATGAAAGTTTAGCGTAGCTGTGAATATGTGAAACAGGTAAGCAACACAGCTTCCATAAACAGACAAGTTGGAATTGTACACCCTCAGAAGTTCAATTAACAAAACATATGTCAAAACTGAGTTCTGTGACAGATTATAAATTCCTTTCAGACATAATTCTGATGTTTTCAGGATAATATTAAAAGCAAAAGTTTTTTGGCTTACTCTAACTTCTTTATGTGGCTTTTAGAAGAAATAAGCATGCCAAACCCCTTGTCATTTACCACAGTAGCCTAGGAGTTGGTTCCTGGTTAAAAGATGCATCTTGGAAAGTTCATTAGCCAACATACTAGCCCAGATCCTCAAAGGGTGCTAAGAAGCCTATTTCCATTCATTCTATAAAGTGCACCAATTTCCTGAAACCGTAGCATTTTAATTAAGGACTACACAACTTGCAGGTAGTAACGCTTCTACTTGCATAAGCTGTTCTTGCTTGGATGGCTGTGTTATGGTCCAGATACAGCTGTCCAGTGGGCATTCTGCCATTACCTCATACTCCTGCAATCCTAATTTGAGTATTTTGTGAAAAAGATTGATCTCAGAAGATGATTATGATAGTGCAGATTGTAAGAAGAATACATATGGCTACTTATTTTGGGGTTTGTACTCTTACCGGAGACCTGTTTTCCATTATCTACCTTGTATCACCATAGTTCATTCTAACTGTGGGCAATCTTAAGGAAGCCTTAACAGTTAGACAATGGCTACCACTTCGGCTCAGTGCCTTGTTATTCACAGTTTTGACAAGGCTAACTGACAGCAGGCCAGAGATAATTTTTCGTGATTTGTGCATGGTTATCCGTACTGTTACTTACAGATGCCCGTGTTGCCTTCCTTCACTGATTTCAGTTTACTTCCTAGTATTTTGCAAACCATAATAATGAAGTGACTACATAAAACAATCCAATATTTTTGAGATTTGTAGTAGCAGTAAACAAGCTTTAACAACCACAAAAAATTGTATCACTCAATAGACTCACCGGGAACTACAAAACAATAAAGCACACTTTTCAACAAATTCATAGAACATGTGTTATAAAAGTTAATTAATGTACTAGCTATTATGAATTATTAACTTTTATATCAAGCAATGCTAAGGAAATTCTAGGCTTTCATTTACTTTAGAAAATAGTTACCAATAAAAAGAATTAACATATACAATGTTTGACACCTTTTGTTTTCAAATTAGAATTCCATTTCCTAGAACAAACTAGTCCACTTGAACACACCTTTCTTTACTTTCAGTAAACATAGATGTAAGAGGGAGTAGGCATTTGACCTCATCTGCCAATGCCACACAGCAGGGTTGCGTTCAACATACAGACACATTTAAAATGCCAACACTTGAGTGCCTCTAGTGTCTTAAATGTCTCCTGCGTCACCCAATTTTTAGGCCAGTGACACAGCAGATCCGATAAGAGATGCAAAAGTTGGAACAATGTGATTTTACCCCTTTTCTGGACTGGTCTTGCACAAAGTAGACTATGACAAGAAATTCCTCAGCCTACTTATCTCAGTGATTCAATGCAAACTTGTGTGTAACCATGGGATAATTTGGCCTATAATGTCTAATATTATGCTCATAATCATTTGGAACAACATAAAATTATAGAATATAATGTCTTCAGTCAGATAGAGAACTCTCCTGATTAATGTACGTCTACAAAACATTTACTTTGAAAACACACAGTAAAGCATTTTTAAGTCTCACTGATTAAAATTAGGCTAGGCTTCATTAATGAGTTTGAAAAGATAGTTATTTAAGTAACTTAATGCATTTGCAACACTTCACGTGAACCAAGTTGTATCTTCTACTTCAGGATTAGGCTGCCTGATTTCTTTTTAGTTAAATCTATAGCACAACTAACTCCCACTGGGACATCTTGCAAATTTAGGATTTCTAGCTCATCTTTGCCATGCACATGTTCTGTGGGAGCTGCTAATGAGAAAAGAGGAAATTAAAAAAATGCTTATAATGAATTAAGTCTCCTACACAGGAAAAAGTATTTGATTTCCAGTGAATGTTCTCAAATTATCACTCGGTACTGCAACACTGTGAAAGTCATTACTATTAAATGTCTGCATTTGAAGGTAAGGCACTTTGAAGTTATTTTCCTGCATATATATCTTACAGAAGTGTAAGAGTAGCCTGATGAAAATTCCCATATAATTGAGAAAGTTAAGGGCATTATGAATAGACTGCCCAGGAAATCTTCCATGACACCGAAAGCCTTAACCTTTAAACCACCAGCTCAAATCTGTCTCAGACAGTAGGTAACTCTATCAGTTCAAGACACATTCAAGCACCAGGGAGGGACAGGGAAGCTTTACATAACATTTCACTTTTTGCACGTGTAGTGATGCCAGCTTGTTTTGAAAGTTTACAGAGAGACAACTAAATAACAGACTTCATTATAGTTTCCTGAACAAGTGGAGACCCCTCAGTTCTTAATTACATTTATTTTTATTGCAGACATTTCTTACAGAGGTCTACCCGTTTCACAAACACAACCTATATCTCTCAATAGCTTTTCCCGTCAGATGTACCTGCAATCTGGACCCATTTTCTCTCTCGCCTAGCTCTGGAGAAAAAAAGATAGTTTGGAAAGCAGGAAATATAGGGAAAAATAACAACTGCCACAGGAGCACTCTGTGAATTCTACAGAGATTACAGACTTCCAAGCTCTGGTTCCAAAAATCTTTCACCAACATGACTATTTATTTTAGGGAGCCTAAATGAAAATAATTATTAAAAAAGTCAAGCACGCAGAGATAAGTTTAAAAAAGGTCTCCAATCAGAGCTAAAAGAGGCTCTCCCCATTGTATGCACAGCTTTTGCAGACTCAAAAACCTAGTCTATTGAGGAACACAAGTGAGCACCAGAAGGAAAAAGCTTCCCCTGGGGAAACAAGATCAGCTTTAAGTTTCCCACACCTTCATGCCTGGGGAATCCCCTTTGAAGTTACTAGCTGACTCGACATCTGTTTCATAGCACCGAAGCGAGGCAAACAGCAGCAGTAAGGTTGAAACCCAGACACATCAGAACATAGGCAGCTCTTGAATTCACTCTATGTGTTTTATACGGTTTGACTCTTCTGATGAGAAAGGGGGGGAAGAATACTAATTGTAACATTTAAGTAAAATCATAGAACAACCTCCCTGAAAGATCTTTAATACTGGTGCAGTGAGCTTGAAAAACACAGAGAAAAGGATGACAAATTCAATAATTATTATCCTACTGACATCAAAATAACTAAGTGTTCTGAGAAAAAAAAATCTAATAGAAATTATTGAAACTTGTTGTCCTATGATATAGTTAATTTTCAGCTATATCAATTGACTTGATGAATACAGAGCACAGGGAAAATAAAAGCTCCAGGAAGACACTAAACCTTTTTTATTTGTAGTTCACTTACATTTCCTTATACAGATATTGTCATAAAGGGTTGGGCCAAAGTAGCTCATTCATGTCAATTCTTTAACTGACTTATGTCAAGATGCTTTAGCAAAACAAAAGACTGAGTACTTGTTCAGTTCATTTCACTAGCATTCTGGTAGATCACTGATATTTTTTTTTTTTTTTTTTTTGGTACTTTCAACATTTATGTATATACAGCAGGGGGTTTGTTCACCTGCAGATTAGTCCTCAGCTTAATCCAGTTCAAATCTGACCATAAAGGGTCATGATATTTCAGTGTTTCAACTTCAATAGTTTATGCTTGGATAGGCTGAGGGTATGTCCTAGAATATATAAGGATAGGATAAATATACATATATATGAGGCAATACCCTACATCCTGTACTATTCAGCATCAACTCGTTATGCATTTGTTTATTCACTAAGTTTGTGATATGATAGTGCAAGTCCTTCCCAAGTACCTCAAACTATGCTGAAACATACTGTAGCTTTTAGTCTCATCTATACATTTCTAAGTAGGCTTGGGGCCTCATCCATCTGTTCACTATCTCTTGTTATTCATCAAAATGCCTTCTTAAAAATAAATTAATTTTTTAATAACTTAATTTGGTGACAACTTCTTGCTAGAATTAAACCATGTTTAACTTTATTTTCTCAATATTGTGACATCTTTTGTTCAAGATAGCATTAAGACTATCATACCTTGATTCTATTCCAAACAAAGTCATTAGAACTAAACCAACAGCTGTTAACTGCCCTGTAAACTGAGTCAATTTTAGCCCACCCTAAAATGTCCCTAATAATCGCTAAACTTCCTGGTTGTACCAGCAAAAAGAATCCAAGTCATAGGTATGTGCAGGAACTTGCAGCAATTCAGGTAAGACATATATTAGATGTTAATAGAAAATTGTTGTATACTTATGCAACTGCAAGTGAGTTACTGCAAAGGAGCTCGTCAGCCGAGCATTTCTCACCATCAGCTTTAAACCAAAATTTGTAAAACCAGAGAGATGGAAAATGGAAGTGGGGGGGTGTGTGTGGTGTGTGGAGGGGTGGAAGAAGAAATTGATCTTGTCACTGACCTTAATGAATCTTCCAAAATACCTGTGGGGAATGTTAAAAATGTTGCTTGTCATAATTTCTGCTAAAGCAAACAGAAGGTTGACTAGTCAGACTGGCAATTTTGATCTGCTAATTGTGATGCCCTGAAGCTTATAACACTAAAAATAAACTTCTTTTTTGTTGAGCTGGTGAAAAGAAATAGCAACCCACGTGCATTTCCAAAAATACTATATCAAGGAGATTGACATCAGCATACATGCAGATTTTTCTTCCCCTGGGCACCAAATTGCTGATGTACGTACATGCTCCCTTCTTGGCATAATTGATTTTCACTTTCTGCACGGTGGCGCATTCTTGGAATAGCTGGTGTCACAGCAAGCATGAATATTCAAGTGAGGGACACACTAGCTAGGATAAGACCAGAATTCTTTCATCTTGAACCCAAGCTTGAACCCAATTTAAAATAGAGTATAAGTTGTTTTTTCAATACTCAAAATAAAATTAATAAAAAGTGCATATTACACTATTCTTCCACATTACAGTCAAAAACCAGACTGCATCACAAACATTAAAACCAGTCGTCTTCTGCTTTTTCTGCCCTTTCTTGGAAAACAAGACATGAGAAACAGTAAAAAGACTCCATCTCCGGAAAATATAACATGAAGAATGGAACAAATCTACAACTATAGTACAAGCAGCTGTTCAGCTACACCCTGGCTGCCTAAACTGTCATTAAAGCTTGACAAGTTCTAGCCTGCTCTGCTTAAAGGAGCTGCTAAGTCAACTATATTTTTCTGAGATCTTTTCCTTTCATTCACTCTCTGGATAGCTCTCCTATGCATTTAAATGATCTGAGGTCCTCAGAGCCCTGTTAAGACTTTTCTCTTGGTACTTCATAGAGTATCACCCCCTTTTATTTGCCTTAAAAAAACCAACAAACCAAAAAAAAAAAAAAAAAACCCAAAAAAAAACCCCCCACAAACTAATTCATCCACACCAATCAAAAATATAATAACTTCCATAATACATTACAGTGTTGTTTCCCAACTGGACATACCTGATATCTCAATTGGCGGGCAAAATAATTCCCCAAACCTACACAATTCTATGAACCGAGCAACTGTAAAAATCTGGAACCAAAATGAATACTAGTTAACTTCGTCAGGCAGCTGTGCCAAAGCAACTGTTGAAGTCTCAGTCACTAATTAACAGCCACACATCAGTATCATAGACAACTTGTGTCAGATTATGTTAAATCTCCTATTTTGGCAGATGCACAAAAAATGGGGATTAACACCATGTCCTCTTTAAATCCTGGGGAAGAGCTTTCTTTTCAATCCAAGACAGAGATACAGTACTGGGCACCAGTGAAAAATCAGTTTTACACTGCTCAGCAAACAGTTATTCTCAGTGGTGCCACAGAGTTCACCTTAGGTCAGCAAAACCAGTTTGCCCCACAGATATGTAACTGAAATTTCACAGCTAGTTTTCCCTCTGAGGTAGAACTGAAAACAGATGTAGCAATGAACTACATCTTAAGTTATTCTTATATTTTCACCTTCCTTTGCTCAGAACATTGCTGGGTATCTCAGGGGTAGTGCTGGTCAAGACCTCTTCAGCAAAACATTGTAAAAATGGAAAATGCCATTTTCAAACTATAAGAGCCATTGGCTCTGACAAAACTATTATGTGGAAAGATTCATCATGTCCCAGGTCAGAGAGAGACAAAGGCACGGTCAGTAATAACCACAGACTAATGGTTATGGTGGTCCAACCTCACCTCAAGTCTCAAGCTTAAAATGTTTTGCTCAGTTCAGAGCCACGATTTGAAACTCTTTTCTCCCACTCCCATCTGCTGCCAAGTTATTAATGTGACATCAAGTTATTCAGCAGCACGAATCTCTGAAATTTAGAAATCTTCAGATTCATCTAAAAGTGGTTTTAGAACAGATTTCAAATCTTATCATTTGTATGCAACAAGGAGATCTTCAACAGCTATGCAGCCCTACAAATAAGACCAGAAACACGATGTTCCCTACAGATACTCGCCCGAGGCTTTGAAGCTCTACCTACAATCTACTCCTTAAATTATAAATTCTTACAAATGGTCTATACTAACTTGTGTCCATGCGAAAGCCCCATCTGAGGCCACCTTTGTTACTGTTTGTGGAGTTTAATGGCATTTCCTGGACATATCCCTTATTTGTGATCCAGACAAAATGGACATCAATCAATAAAAAACATGAATATAGCGTGAATTTTTAATTCACCATTCTTTTTCATGTTCCAAGTGTCGCTACTAGGCTGTATGTCTTAAAGCCTTCCAAAATGCAAGAACTAGAATATACTACTATAACTATACTTGTAAAGGTGATGGGCATAAAAACCCTTTTCTGGAAGCATACTGCTCTATAGGTATAATGTACTACTGGATGAGAATATAGCATGCAAATATAGCAACCCTCCATACCCTGGCCACTTTCAAGGCCCACAGGTCGGTGGTAAAAGTTCAGACTCAACCTCAGAGTAATAAAACAAGGCTATGCACTAAAGCCAGCTGTGCTTCCAAGACTGATGTGCTATATTCATCTGACTGTGTACATAAAAGGGTGGGGACAGATTAAGACAAGATACAATTTTGTTATTTAATCAACACTGCAAAGAATGCCATACACAATTGAGTCCACTTTCCATGACAACAACTCTGGTTATCCCTCTTTGCTTTCTTCCCTGCAGATACTGGGGCTTTAAATCATGTTGACATACTCTGTTAAATGAAACCAACCATTAATAATAACCACATCTGGGCGGAAGGTGACCAAAAAGTGACTTGAGTAGCTTGGCCATGAAGGCTCCAAAGAGCATTTCTAGAAGAGTCCCTTCTATACTTCAGTTTATAATCAGAGATCAGCATTAATGACATTTGTAATTAGTTGCTTTCCTTAAGTACAGTTACATTTTGAATTTACACACAGGCACATTTGAGCAAGTTGTTTTCAAAATGCTGTTTTCTAAGACCAGTGGAAAAAAAATTGTTTCTTCTTCCCTGACTCTTAGATACAACTTCATAATTTTCACTCTCAAATTGATTTCTCCTTCACTTACACCTATTTTTATTTGCTAATATTCCTTAATTTTACAAGTTATTGACCAGCAACTTTCCACTTAAGAGATGTAACTGTATTTAAACACAGTAAAGCAAAAACTTACTGCCCAAATATAAAAACATACAAAGCGCAACAGTGTGAAAACATCCTTATCAACATCTCACGGATGAATACTGAGGCACAGTGGGACTCAACAAATTGTCCAGCAAGTCCGTAGCACAAGCAGGTACACAACCCAAATACTGCACGTGCCAGTCCAGTTCATTAATCATGAGATAATAGAACATGTTGTACTGAAGCTAGCCAGTGTAAGAGAGGCTGAAGCAACAACCTTCAAGGCTGAGACAGCCATGGCGTGGCTGCTGCTGACTCACTTCACAGTGAGATACTCCCCTGACTGACTGGATTGAACCACAGCAGTGTTGCCTCAAAAGCAAGCTACAAGTACAAGCTCTGCTGATTAAACTTGCTCTAGGATCCACCCACCAGTAACATGAGGCAATGCTTCATGAAAACATCCTCAAAATGCAAGCAATTTGTTAAAGAACAGAACTTAAATACAAAACCAATTAGACCTTAGAGAGTTTCTATATCGACAGATTTCAACATTCAGAATATAGATAGCTAATGATTACCATCTACACTTTATAGAAAGAGAAATGGAAATAAAATGATAAATGATTCATCTGTTATACGCTATATAAGCTGAATTCAGGTCTTCAGCTTCTCTGATTTATAAAAACTATATTTCCACCAACATTGCAAGACTACGCAACACAGTGCGCCCAAAACTAAGCACTAGGCACACTAGAAAAGGAAAAAAACCCACATTTCCCTGAACTTGGATTCTCTAACACATCCCCCAACTGCTTATACACACATACATAGGTATGTATACAAACAAGAAGTATACACGCACATATACACACACCCTTTTATGTGTACATACAAAAAGAATCTAAACAGAATTTGCTGGACTGCAGAATGGAGGAATTTGGAAAAACACTTTGATATTATGCCAATAAGCATAACAAAGAACAGCAAAGAACAGGATAAGTGTCAGCCAATTGTGTCTTCATATACTATTTTGGATTTTATCCAACTACGGCAAGAATCAGCTCCTGTGCAATCTGTACTATGGGGAAAAAGCATGGTCTGTAAGATATTTTAAATCTTGGTAGAAACCTTAAGTGCTCTTCATGATGCTCATTGTGCAATGGTATAACAGGCCTTTGCCAATAGACAAGTATAGAGACACATAACAGAGAGGAGAAAGCATGCCTAGTTAATATAGTTTCCTTCAGAACATTTCTAAATCCCTACATTTCTTAGTTCCAATCCTCAGTTCCAGGAGAGATCTAACTTCTGATGTGAACAAAAAGAACCAACAAAAAAACAAACAAAAAAACCACCCCAGAACCAACCAACCGAAAAGATCAGAGATTGTTTTTACAACAGACTGAATCTGTGACTAGAGCTCAATCAACTGTGTATGTTTTGCTAAGATTAATGGACATATACTTCTACAAGTCTCAGCAAATGTTTGAGTAAGGCGGGAAAGCAGATTAGCACAGAAACAGAATGAGATCTGATACTTGTTTTGCAGGCTTACAGATGTTATTCTTAGCTGTAAATATTAGATAAGTTATTAGAAGGTGTTCATAGCCTTCAGAAAGTAATGTATTTATTATACAGTGTTAACCTATGAATTCCTATCTCTGGCTTATGATAACCTTTGATAAAGATCTTGAAGATGTTTGAATAAGACTTGACAAAACTTGTTCCTCACCCTTCTCTAGCATTACATACTGACATACTAAGGTGGTACTGCAGCAGGTTGGACCACTGGATTCAAAGCTCTTACTGCCTGCAACTTCCTTGGTGTGGAAGGCTGGCAGCATGCTGTAACCAAGGGAAGCCTCAGAGTAAACAGCTATCAGATCTGCTACAACCCCTGCACGCTCTAAAGGTGGTGGCTAAAATACACGAGTGAGACTAAGGGCAAAGCAGACTCTGCAGGGAGGCAAAGGACTGACTTTTCAAGTTGTCATTTAAAAGAAAAAGATAATTTTAAATAAGGAAAATAAATTCTATAGCAGATCTATTCAGATTTGGAAACCATGAAGGAATTTAGTAGGCAAGCAGTAAAGATGATGACCAATCTTTTCAAATTACTGCTTGATCACAGTGTTCATCCTCAAATAGTGAGGAAACGTGAATATATTCCTTAGTATGTTCACGTTCCGAAATCTGTTCGCCCTGCCCACCTACTTACACTAGCATGCTTACTTCAAAGACTCTTCCCACATCAATCACCATGGAAACCAACGAAGCCTTCTGCTACATATTCAGAGCCATTAAATAAATAAGCTTAATAATAAAAATAAAATTAATGAAGGCCTGGAGACAATGGGGAAAATACTGAAACATCCTAATTCATGTAAAATGAGAAACAAGATGGGAAAAACGCGTATGTGGCAGAAGGCTGCAAAGAGACCGCAGCCCTCGGTTGCTCCTGGGTAGAGGCGAGGGAGTTTGTGGGGCGGCTGGATGTACCGACCCAGCGTCTCCACGGGAGACTGGATTCGAGATATGCCCCCACGACTGCGGGTGAAACACTTGGGACTGGTCCAGTACCAGCCCCACAGCCTACGACCAGGTGACGTGCCCAGGGAGACCGAAGAGAGGAACAGCTCTAGCAGAAGGAAGAATAAGAGCGGTGATTAGCAGGGAGGGTCGGGCGGCATCCCTCAGCGCCGCTGTGCTAATTGCGGCGGGCGCTTCCACGCGTGACGGCGTGAACAGCTCAGCAAGGACAACCGCGTCCCACGTGTCTTGGGCCGCGTGTCCCGCGCCGCCTCGCGCAGGACCGGGCT
>NW_010245863.1:0-4821 GCF_000690775.1 Eurypyga helias
GACTCCCTAGGCGCAGGGGTGTCTGCGGGAAGCGGCGAATGTTCTCCCTGTAAACCTCATGCCTTTTGTACAGTTCTCTGCCAAGAGAAGGGTCCTGTGACTGCGGTGGGAAAAGAAAAAAAAAAACGTGGAGGAACCGGGGCAGCTTAAAATCTAAGCAGCAGTTTTTATTAATTAGCAACTGAAGAACTAATTGACATAACAGAGCTTAAAGAGAAGCGATTCCTCCATCCCCACCCTGCAACGCTCACCCCATCTTTCACCCCAGAGTACCTCTGGAAATGTCCTTCCCCCTCTTCCTATGGACACTAATGATGGTTGTCTTGCCCTTAAAGAGAGTAATACCGCTGCCTGGGAGCTGCGAAGACACCAAACCTCCTGAAATCTTAAGCTGTACTAAATCTCTGCTTTCCAAGGGCCCAACCACGCTGTTTACAGGCAGCCTGATGGCGTGGCAGTCAAAACATTTTCTTCTTCAACGTCTCCCCTGCCACCACTACAGTAAGAAAATAGCCGGTTATAAAGCTGTGCTTGCAACAAAATCCAGTGTTGTTTGATAAGATCAGGTATGCTGGTTGGGCATTTGGGAGATATTCAGCAAATAATACCACTTTATATGATACACATTCTATTATCCTGTATTTATTATACTTCCAAGAGGAAGTTGCTGTTGGAGTTGCTTTTTTTATTAGTAAGCATCACAAAATGCTATTTTTTCTGGTGGTTGGAGGTGTTTCTCTTCCTTCCTGTTTGTCTTCCTCTGGTCTTTCCCTTCATCTCTGTATACACAGCTAACAGTGATGTTTCAATAGACACTGCGATGTAGAGTTACATAACTCTGTCTTGCAGAGCGCTGGAAAACGATCCCTGGCTTTATCTTTTGACTATTTTTTTAAAAGTAACAGGTTTCATGTATAATCTAGCACTGTCAAAAGACAGAGGGAAGCGTGCTGCAGCTACACAAGGATCGTTTTCCACAAATGAGAACAAGAATAAGACAAATTCTACCCCAACAAATACCATGTGCTACGTTTCTGCTACCCAGCAAGTCTTAAATCTAGAGTGTATAAGTGCGTTTGCTAACGAGGGGATGGTGACTTGGTTTAATGAGTTGGTGATGCAGTCGGTGACTGCTCGTTATCATCAGAGAATTTAACTTGCTGCAGCATCTCAGGAAATAAAGGAGTGTAGCTCAGGCCGGACTGTGCTGTGAGCGAAACGAGAACTTTTCCTCTGTGCAGCTGTAAGTCTTCGGTTTCTCCTGTGTCATTTTAGCCATTCTGAGCTGTATTGAGGATCCTTTCACCATCCGTTGCTAATCCATCCAAGGAAGGGTGAGGAAGTGGTCCCCGAATCGTGCCTCTCGTGGGCAGAGGCAGTGCCCAAACAGGTAAACAGAGTCAGAGGTCTTGACAGCTGGAGGTTAACAACATGCTCCCTCTCAGAATAAGTGACCATTCTTCTCCCAGGCTGTGGTGGGAGAATGTTAGGATTCTGATTATCATCCAGCAGGCATTATGGGAGATAAAGGGGCTCTGAAGGTGCGGAAAGCTCTAAATACAACCTGAGCAGGGTGTATGGCTTGTGAATAGGAGGCGAGGAGGCAAGGCCTGGTTATAAAAACCAGTGACTTGGTGTGGTGTTAAACTGGTCGAATGAAAACCCGTTGTTCAGATGCCACTTATGGAAGGAGCATGGCAAAAAGCTTCACATTTTGATAGTTTTTGCAGGGCTTCATTCCTTAGGTATCGACGTGCCCTCGGAGTGGTGGCTTAGCAGATACTGCAGGTGCACAGCACATAAATAGCAATGAAATTTGGTTTATTTTGGAATTGGTAGAAAACCACTGTCCCTCTAGTTCAGGGTATAAATACAGCGGAAGAGGTTTGTGTGTTTGCACCTCTGAAGATTTTAATCCTTACAATATACAATTAATGATAAAACGGATTGATTTTCTCCCTCCCTGGTGCAGAGTTTTAGAATCCGGTTCTGATTGCTTGTGCTTTGCTGCTGTTGCATGATTTTTACCCAGTGCTGAAACTCAGAGATGTATGTAATGAAACTTTAAAACTGTGTCGAGTTTTGGAAATGTTCACCTGTTGTTTTTTTTTAAAAAAAAGGCAACCTACAGAGAATTTTAAAAATAGACCAAGTCCTCCCAGAATTCAATTACAGTTGCCTGCCAGCTGCTTCCCCTGCCTGGGACCTGCGTTTCTAGCTTCTCTGTTCCTCTGGATGTTCCTTGCAGGGGAACAGCCCGGGTGACATGAGTGATGAACAGACAGATTGGAGAGAGAGGCGCTCGGCTATGGACTCCCCTGCCATCCCTCCATCCCACCTGCTGCTTGGGCTGTCCTTTCATAGTCACGATTTGAGCTGTGCGATTGTTGTACAATGTGGATACCGGCTGTGCGGCTGCTGCTGGGCCTAGCACTTTATTCTTGGGCTATGTGCAATGACTTTTCAAAAAGCTTTTTATTTAGGCCCTGTAGCACTGCATCTTACCAAAAAAAAAAACCATTATAAGAATCCCATCTCCTTGGATCTGCATTCTGGCTGAGTTCACAGGCGCACATTACATCCCCCCATTTGCTAAAACACTGAAGTGCAGACCCCGAGCAAAACCGCAGGCCTCATTTCCCCCGAAAATATATGCAGATTGCAATGTAGTTGCCCATAAATGCGTATGCTGGGTTCTCCCATAATATGGACCCTGCCCATAAGGAATTGTTTCCAAACTTGTAGTGCAGGGTCAGAGGGGAAAAATAATAAATCTGTGCTGACTTATTAAATTACATGTACTGCCTTTTGTTGTGTATCATCCTTTTTGGTCTGCTCACAGATGAGTCAGCTGTCCGGTTCCAGGAGAACATTTTCCAGCAACGTTGTTTGGATGTAATCCACTTTCTGGTATTGTCCTGTTTTACCCCCATAGGCTTTCTGAGTGTGTGTGCCCATCTGTGTGTGGCTGTGGCAGGGAGCTTTCCATCCAGTCTAGCTGTCTGCAGGATCTCGCTGGTTCTGCGCTGCCTGGCTCTCTTGGGTATCGTTTTACTGTTTGATTGGGAAGAATATGGTTTGAGGGTTTGTGGCAGAAATTCATTTACTAATTCATAGGGGAGGGAAGTGGGGGAGGGGAAGGAGGGGAAATAATTCTTTGGTACAGAACAACAATCCTCCAAGGACATAGTTACAGCGTTTCTCGTTAAAGTACAACGTGTTTGTTTTCAAATTGTGTAGAAAATGCAGTGATTCCGTGGCTCAGGCTGTTGCATTCTTAACGTGCAGCTGTGGCGCCGGGGCAGATGCAGCTGGTCCTGGGCCGAGCCGGTCCCACTGATTTCAGGGGAAACCACTTACTTGCGGGACTTCACGTAACGTGACGTTGCCGCCTGACAGCGGGAGACGTGAAGTTGGAACGCTGTGTTTGAGCTGAGGTTTCTCAGTGATTTTTAATTTTGATGCAGGGATCCCGGCAGAAGCGCATTTAATTAAGGACCTGATCCATAACGGTGGGATGTCCCTGCGTACGGCGTGCAGTGCTGCCCTGCATTAGGGATCCCTAGGCTAGCTCCACATCACCTCATAAACGAATTTCACCAGCAGCATTGTGCACCTTTTCTGGTGCTGCGTCGTTTCATGTTTTCTAAGGTCCATCCCCGTAGTTTTGCAGGGATGCACCCGCAGGCTCGCGGGAACGGAGTTCAGATTTGGTGTTAAAATCAAGCAGTTGTTTGCTGTTTGACATGCAGATTTGCTTCAGAAGATGTTAAGTTAGGTTAAAGGTCGATGCTTCCAAATTCTGTTTTCAAAGGAGCCCAGTACCTGTGTGGTAAACGTGATGCAGCTGCTGCCTGGGAAGCAGAAGTGCGCATAGCGAGTAACCGGAGGTGACAGATTTCGGAGGGCTGGAGCTGGTTGTGTAAGCCACTAGCTTGGATGGTTTGATGTAATGCTGTTTCCAGACAGCGTGGGGATTGCATGTGCCAGTGCTGTGCTTTGCCAGACAGAAACCACAGCAATTCACCCTCAGTATAATCACCACCTAGAGCAAGGCTAGCAGCTTTTAAATGAGGAGGAGTGGGATTCTTTCTCTAGGAAAACACCAAGGAGTTTATGTCTTGCTGTAAATCTACCTCACCTCTTCATTATAAGGGCAAGGAATAGCAACAGACCTCAGCCAACACTGCACGTAACGAAATGTTTTTAAAATGCTCTCTTTGGTGTTAAGCTGTAGCACAGGCAGAATCCGGAAAAAATCAAGTGGCGCTTCTTGCATTTTCAGTTCCTCGTTTCCCTCTGTCTGCATGCTAAGGTTAATAGAATTATAGCTCTAGCCACTTACAGGCTTTTTTTTTATGGTTGTCTACTTGAAATACCCAGGAACACTGGTAGAGGGGAAAATACTAAGTTAAAATTTTATGTTTAATTCCTTACTTCTTTTTCTTACCTACCTACTGCTAATTCAATAATATATTAAGAATCAATTTGACTTAGGACTTCTGAGGTTGCTTGTGTGTGGATTTGAGGGGGTTGTGTCCTTCATGGAGCCCAGACATGCAAAAATGGGGATAATTGGGATTTGATTGTTTTGCTGTGCTGATAGGAGCAACGGATGAGGGAAATGTCAGGTGACTTCGTTTGCACCTGACCCAAGTCCCGTTAAAGCCACTGAAAAGATTTCTAATGATATTATGTCGCTCCAGCCACGCTTTCCTTGTACCCTTGCTGCTGGCATTGCTCAGTGTTCCCCGTGGGCCGGTGTCCGGAGTACCCTCCTTTGTGTTAAGGGAGCAGTGTAAAAGAGTCAGTCCACCCAAC
>NW_010245864.1:0-17488 GCF_000690775.1 Eurypyga helias
GAGCCCCTAGTTCGTAGCCCCGGTGCCCTGCGTCCTATCCCCGTCTGGTAAAAGCCCCCAGCCCGTCACCCCAGTGTCCTACTGCTGGGGTGGCCCTGGTGGCATCAGCAGGAGAAGCATGGATGCTCCAGGGAGGGAAAGCTGTCCTATTGATTTCAAGGGGAACAAGATCCCTTTTGCACTTGCAAACTCAAGTTGCCTCTTGGCTCACGCCGTGGCAAGGGGATACCTTGCAGAGTTTCAAATGACTCTCTTGCAGGAATAAATAAGGGAGGGATAATGCAGTAAAGTGTGGCTCTGGGAAGAAACTTCAGGGCTAATTAGACCTTATGACACTTCTGTATCAGCAGCACCGAGGAAAGGTTGTGACTTCATTTTGACAGTGGTATTGAATTATTCCTGTTGCTGTTTAATAATATTTTCCTCTTTAGCAGATTTAGCCCTATGATTAGTTTTCTACATTGTTTCTCTCTAAGATCATTGATTTTCATGGGTGCCGTTGGAAGGCATCAATAACACACAGTTAATTTTACTTAAAGAGCGTGCCTGGGAGTCTGCCACTGTGCTACCTGGAGAACATTTGGTGTCGATTGCTTGAATAGATAACGGTCCGAAAGGTAGTGATATTTAAATATTTAAATGGGAAATTATCTCAAGAGTCTAGGAAAATCCCAAGGCTTTCTAAAGTCTGGATGCATCCACAACTTTCATTGTTAGTGTGTTTAAGAAAAATTTGTTCTGCCCATCAATATTGAGCACAGGCATATTTCTATGGAATTAAATATTACTTAGGCCTCTATGTTAGCTTTTAGGTTCTTAGGTGATTAAAACATTCATTTCTGAGACAAAAAGAGTCACTTTCAGATGAAATATTTTTCCCTGGTTTAATTTAAAGCACAGCCCCTTTGCCTGACCCCTATTTTCATAACACGATAATTTTATCCTGTGTTGATTGTCTCATTTTTGAGAGGTGATATTGCACTTATAAATCACTTTCTAAAATACCTAAAGAAACAAGAATAGTGGGATTTATTAAGCAGCTTCTGTACGTCTGAAATAATTTATTTTGGAGTAGTCCTTGGGAAATGTTCTCTTTCTTATTTTATGGTACTGTTTTACAAATGCAGCATCGTGACAATAAATCAGGACTGAGCCAGAGGAGATAAGAAGGGGGCTTAGTGGGCTGTAAACGTAGAATAGAGAGATTAAGATTTGTTTGCCCTTACCACGAAAATAAAAAATCCAGTGAACCCTGAATTTTCCAGCCGATAGTGAATTGAAACTGTTCAGTCTTGAGCGGAAACCCGTGGAGCTGTAATACATCTTTGGAGGTCCCAGCAGCAAAGTAGATCAGGGAGGGAACTGTGTTGCAGTTTCAGGTCTAAATTAAATCCTGCCTTTCCCTCTTGTCAAAGCTTTTTTTCCATGCCGTGAGACTTCTCCTGCTCAAAGGGAACACCTCCTAGTCCCTCTTTGTTTTGGATGCCCAAACAGAGTCCTCCCTTACCAGCCCACGACGGCAGCGTTTGTCCCATAGCACGCACGTAACTCCTGTCAGCGGCACTGGGAGCAACGCGTGCACGCAGTAACACCACAGAATCCCCGAGACAGAGCAGATTTTCAAACTCCTGCGGATAAAACCTCCCGCCCTTGCACTGGCCGAGCCATGCCCGCTCGGCGGTGGCCCCGTGCAGCATCGCTGCGTGACGGCGCAGGGCACGCGACCTGCTGCAACCCTGCCCGGCAGCCCGCCGCCCTGGGGCTCCAGGTCAGGGAAGGGGCTTGTTTGCTAACACTTCCGAAAAGAGAGGATGTTATTGCCGCACGGTGGTGGTGGGAAGCCCGTCTGGGAGCGAGCCTTGCCTGAGCGCTGCAGAGGAGGCGTGCGGAGGATTTGTCTTTGTTCCAGGACTGACGTTGCTCATGCAAATGCTGGATCCCCGAGCCTCGCTCCCTGCTGCTGCTCCTTGCTGTAGTTTGGGCCGGGTTTTGCATACGCAGCTGTTTCCTGCCTTGGCTGCCATGTCTGTTGGTTTGAATACAGTGACAGATGACAAACAATTCAAGGTAAAATGTTTAGACGTTGGTTAGACTTTTCCTCTGAAGAAGTAGTTTGAGCCGTGGGTTTTTTAAGGCATCTTCATGAAAAAATTGTGAGTTGCTGAAAATACATGAGCTGGGACTCATGAAGAGCAATGGGGATTGGTATTTTCCTCTAAGTGAAGAAGGAAAATAGAGGTGCAGGTTGCTGTTCCCTTTTGTGTGTCCCTTGTCCTAGGATGCCCAGGATTATCCTTACATTGAATTAAGCCTCCCAGTGCCTCTGCAAGGGAGGAGGTTGCTGCTTTATGCAGATGAATACCAAGGCACGCATTCCCATGGCAGGATGAGAGCTGGAGAGTGGATTTGCTGTGTGCCAGACTCTGCTCGTGGCTTCAGCCTGAAGCTGGAGCCCCTCGTTCAAGCAAAGGAGCTGTACCCTGATAGGGAAGAACCAAAGCCACCATCGCCTCTGCATTTCCTTATCCCTTTAGCATCATCAGCCACAGCACCTTCCAGGTCACCTCCCTCTGCCTACTTTGCTCTGGCCCATGGACCAGGTCTACACTCACGTGACATGGTTCTATCTCTTTATTTCCTTATTATTTGTTTTTTCCCATCAGTTTTTAGAAGTCCAGGGAGTTTTCAGACACTGAAGGTGGAGTGCAGGGAGCTGAAGAGGAGAGAAGCAGGGATGGGTGGGCAAGAGTAGGCAAAGAGATGGCAGAAGATGTGCCGTTAGGAAGACCGATGGAGCGGGGTGCAGGAAGGCTGGGGAGGAGGCAGGGCTGGCTCGTTTGGGGGAGGCATGTTATTTTTTGTGTGGGTGACAAGAAACGAAGTTCTTGATAGAGTGGCTTTTTTTCTACTATCCTCTCTTTTGCTGTAGGAAAAGAGGAAGGAAAGAGGAGAAATGGCAGGAGGGAAAGGAAATAGGAGAGATGCGATTGTCACTGAGAAATGGGAATATTTAGGAAAAAATAACCAGAGAGGAAAAATGATGTTTTCCTTGGAAAGAGAATGACTTTGCCCGCTGTGAACATCTGCAGGGAGAGCTACGGCCACACCGGGGCTGGGCTCTGGGGCCATGGGGACGTGGGGGGAAGCAGAGGAGGGGGCAGAGAAATGCCACGAGTCGGTGGCCATCGCTGGTGAGGTGGGGTGCCCGCGGGGTTAAGGAGCTGCTGTGAATAAATGAGATTTCAGAAGGGATTTGGCAGAACATATTTGACAGAAACAAAGGGCGATCAAGGTCAGAGCCCAAGAATCTCCAGCACAACGCAAAGTATTTCCATAAATATTAGATAGGGGCTGAGCGGGCCGGGGGTGTCTCTGCTTGTCAGGTGGGGCTGTGCCCGGTAGCTGGGTGCTGCGCCAGGCTGGGGGGAGCAGGGAGCCCCCGGTCAGGGAGACAGCACTGCCTGGAGCCCACCACCACTGCTTCGAAACCCCAAAACTTTGTATTCCTCCAAGCTCGGGTGAAGGTTGTTGCTATGGGACATGCTGAGAAACCAGCCTGATGGCCCCTGATGTCCTGTGGGGCCGCAGCCGCCCCGCTCCTGTCCTGCTCTGAGTGTCCAGGGGAGATCAGGGCATGGCCGTCTGGTTTTGCGTGGGAGAAGCATCGTTTTGGACAAGTGGCAGCTGTTCTAGGCAAACACTGGCTTTGTAGCAGGTATGTGGAGTTTTATTGGAGAGACTGGCAGCTGTCCCCATGTCTGCATCCTCCTGGTGCTTCTCACCGTGAGAGATCTTTGTGACTGTTTTAAAGGCACTAAGGTTTCCTTGAGCACAGTGGGATAATTTCTTTCTGCTCACAGCGAGCCGGAGCATCAGCTTGGGTGAAAAAAGGCTGCAGCCACGGCTTAGGAGTTGTTAATTTCAGTTTGTTGAGTGAAAACAGATTATTTGAAAACTATTAAAAATATCCGGTGATTAAAAGCACATTCATGGTGTAAAAATGTCAAATTTCCAGTTACCTGTGGAATCTGTTTATGTAGAGGGGAGAGGGTAAAGGGTAAATGGGGAGTGAATTGTAGTACCAGGGATGAGTGCAGCCCTGAAATTCCCAAGGAGTCAGTTGGTTGACCTTGCAGTCTGAATAATTCATAGAATCATAGAATGGTTTGGGTTGGAAGGGACCTTAAAGATCAAGTAGTTCCAACCCCCCTGCCATGGGCAGGGACACCTTCCACTAGACCAGGTTGCTCCAAGCCACATCCAGCCTGGCTTTGAAGACATCCAGGGATGGGGCATCCACAGCTTCTCTGGGCAACCTGTTCCAGTGCCTCACCACCCTCCCCTTGAAGAATTTCTTCCTGATATCTAATCTAAACCTCCCTGTTTTCAATTTGTACCCGTTACCCCTTGTCCTGTCCCTACAGGCCCTTGTAAAAAGTCCCCCCCAGCTTCTTTGTAGCCCCTTCAGATACTGGAAAGCTGCAATGAGGTCTCCTCGGAGGCTTCTCTTCTCCAGGCTGAACAAGCCCAATTCTCTCAGCCTTTCATCATAGCAGAGGTGCTCCAGCCCTCTGAGCATCTTTGTGGCCTCCTCTGGACTCGCTCCAAGTGGTCAATATCCTTCTGATATTGGGGTTCCACAGCTGGACGCAGTAAATTGCGTTTCCCAACACGGTGGGGCTTTGCTGTGGAACAGAATGGAGCACAGTACAACTCATCAGTAGCCCATCGGCCTGTCTCCCATGTGGGAAATGGAAAGGAAAAGCAGCCCTGTTCCCAGAGCTGGAGTGTGCATGCCCAGGCTGTGGGGATGGCACAGGACTCCAAGGAGAAGCGTTCTCTGTGGAGCCCACCAGAAGACCTCCAGCGAGGTCTTCCTGCAGGCAGGTTGCAAGGCCAGCTCCCTGGCTGGCTCTCCTGGTTCCGCAGGTCTCTCCGCAGCTTCCATCCTTCCCAAACACTGCAGCAGCATTTCTTATTTACAGCATGAGCCGGAGGCCGTAGGACTCAGAGCAGTTTTCTCGGGAGAGCCCAGGGTACATCCCTAGGAAGGAGGTCAGGGTGCTCGGCGGTAGGCAACACGGTTGGATGTGGCTGTACAGAGCTGGCAAGTGTTAAAAGTTTTCTAATAGAGGATATAAGAAAGAAACCAATTAGATGCTGGCACAAAAGCCAAGTAAGAACACCAGCCTTTTACCCAAGCCACTGGAAATACATCATCCCAGTAGGCAGTACAGCTGAGATGTGGTTGGTAAATACTTCCGATACGTAAACATTTCAATAATTTTAAATCACTGCCTGTTAAAATCAGTTATTTAAAGTAACCGGTATCCCAGTGCAACGTACACGCAGCAGTGCACTGTAGAGCAAGTTCGTGCTCATCGGAAGATCCTTAATAAATTAAGAGACCAGCAAGAGCGGCGGCAGTCGGGCCATGCTCGGCCGGCTCTGTCAGTCGGCACAGACAGGAGCACAAACTTAGCAGAATCCCTCGCGTTTCAGTCCTGGATAAGTTTGCACTGGCAATTTTGTGTTGTGTGCTTTAGGTTTTGGCTAATTTGTCTTTCTGCTTATTAATGGTTCAGTATTTAAAAACTAAAGTCCCGAACATGAGCCCTTGGTGGAAAATAGTAATAAAGCAACCATACATGAAGGGTTCTTTGTATTAAACAGAGCCCTGTTTGCAATTCCCTGCTAGTGTTTTTCTCAGAGGCAATAAATGAAAGAAATATGTCTTTTTAAATTTTATAAAACTCAGAAAAATGGTTTTAAACAGCTTTTCTTCACCTCCTATAATTATTTATTTTCAAACAGTCCTTCAGGGTAATGTTCCGTTTTCTTATTTCACACTCCTTTTTCTCATAAATGAACCATCACTTCAATAAATCATTATGAAAACAGAGACTAACACAAACCCTGAAAGGTTGAAAGATTTATGTAACACATTTATGTTTTCCATTTTCTCATTCTGGTACTCCACTGCTAAAGCTAAGCTAATAAAAGCTGCTATTAATATTTCTTGTTGCCTAGCAACCGCAGAGAGGGAGTAATAGCTTTAGCTAGAAAAATAGATGACCGATAAGGAAAAATTCAATTCTTTTATTATCTCAAGGGAAAATGGGCTTTTACTGGAACATTATGATGTACGAGTGTGAAGTTGAATACAAAGGATATTTTTTCAGTTGTTTTTCTATTTTTAATGAACGTTATTTTACCTTCACAAACTCGTTTAAGGCATTTGCCCCACCTACTTGCGAGCTTAATTTAGCAACACCCACACATGCTTCTGGCTTTAAGTATCTGTTGGCATTTTCATTTGAAAGCACCCTTCCCTCCACGCCTCCCCCCCAAGCTTTATCGCTCGGTCATAAAATTTCACTCCAGGTCGGAACCTGGGAGACTAGATTCCCAATCAAAGAGTAAATTGTTCTTGTATGTATTTAAAAACACGCTTTCTCAGAGGAAGGGGCACATATTGATCGTTACTTTCTGAAGTTTTCGCCGTCGTGGCTGAGCTCACTGTGTTCAGGGAGAGCAGGAATGCTGCTGCTCCTGCTCCTGCTCTCAGAGCATCTGCTGAGGCTGGCGATGCCGGCATGGGGCTGGGGCCTGCAGCAGAAGCACACGTCCCTGTGGGGATACGGGTCCTCTTCTTGTCTGGGAGAGGTTCCCCCCGAGCTTCCCAGTCCCCCTGGACACCCATACAGGCAGAGCAGCAGCCCCTCTTCTCACAAACTGATGCAGATGCTTCTGAGTGTCCCTGCCAAGTGCTGCTGGGAGGGAACCGGGGTGATGGGAGCGACACTCATGTCCCAACTCTGCGAGTGCTCAGACAGCAGCAGAGCTTACGAGGACTGGACTGTGCATGAGAAGAGGGATCCTGAGGGACCGAGCTCCTACCGAGGAGCTAGGTACCACAAAGCTCCTTGATTGTGTGGCTGGTCCTTGTGTTCACCCATGGGTATCCCGATTCTGAGACAAGAGAAAGTCAGGTGTCGTGATACACTTCTCACACAAGTGGACTGTTGTGATAGCTGAGAGGCAAAGCAGATGGGGCTTTGCTTGGTAAGGCAAGATTTACTCCTCAGACAAGGGAAAGGAAGAAGGCAAGGTGTCACCTTGCCCTGCCAGGCCTGGAGCTGTCACCCCTCACCTGCCAGGGTGGGGATCTTGCATGGGAACCTGCCTTTTTTCCTCAAAACCTCTCAGAACCGCCTTCCCGCAGAACTGCTCCTCGGCAGCTTGGCCAGGCATGAGGGGATTCTGCCAGGTCCCTGGTGACCCCCAGTGAGGTGACACCCCAACCCTCACCCAGAGTAGCTCCTCCAGAGGCAGGTGCATCCCAGCTCCATCCCCTAATGGCTCTGGTCTGCTCCCAACACAGCAACAGCACTTAGCAAATTCATTTACTTTGCCATAAGCCAAGTTGCGTTTCCCAGGAGTTTAAAGTCCTATTTTGTCTCGTGCTGTGAAGTCGCCTTCCTTCAGTGTGTCTCCTGCCTGCGTGTGTCGGCACTGTGCGTGGGGGAGGGCCGGGGAGGAGATGGGAGCTGCCTCTGCGAGAGCATGTTGTGCCTGTAGGGCAACGGCCAACGCGGGTTCGAGATGTGATTTTCCAAAAGGCAGGTAGGTTCCCAACCTGGGGAGGAGGACACAGCTCCTGTTCATCTCTCTGTGGATCTCCTCCTCAGTGATTTATAAAGTGGGTTTTCCCTCTGCGCAGTCTCTTCCTAACAGTGAGATTCTCTGAGAAAACAGGCTTGATTGCAGCCTCCAAATTTCGTGGGTGGCTGAAGGGTCTGGCTGATGATCAGCCCTTCTCAGGCCCAGTTTCCCTTTGGCATACCTCTGTGGAGGTGGGCTCCAGCAATACACACAAAGTGCTTGATGTTTCCTGGGAGGTAGCAGAGGTCTTGCTGAGCTTTGGCAGGCTTCCACCAGTGCCGGATTCTTGCCTGGGGGGATCCTGCCTGGATGTGACAAATTCCACCTGGCACCTCTCAGAGAATGAGTCTTGTGGGATTACTGCATCCTCTTGGAGGTCTCACCCTTAGGAAAGTTTCCATGATATCCACCTATAAATTACTTTTGCTCTGTTTTATTGCATCGCTATTATTACTATTATTATTGCTATTGCTATAGTTATTATACATACCTGGGCCAGAGCCACAGGTGCTTGACACGGTGCAAAACCTACAGGGAGGAGATAGCCCTGCCTTGTAGAACTTACTACCTACAGAGACAAGACAGAAAAATAATATACATGTGCAAAGTAATAGCCAGAGGTGCACAGATCTGCTGCCTGCAAAGCACAGTGCTCTCACGCCCACATGCCCCCATCACACCGCTGATCCAGATTTATTCTTCCCTATCCGTCCTTCTTCATGCTGCAGGCACTGCTGCAGCCTGGTGTCCACCCTTTTCTTTCTGTCCCATAACAAGGGGATGTAGGAAAGCACTAAAATGTACTCTTACCTACGGCACCACAGCGTACCGCGCTGGAAGGGAGCCAACAGTGGGAGCCAACTTGTGTGTGCAAGTCTGGCTGTAGAAGTGTTGCTCTTGTCTGTGTCTCTTGCTTTTGTGCTGCAAACTGGGTCCTTATCTCCCCCTACTCTGCTTGGCCGGGGCAGCAGGTCCTGTCCCGATGTGGTGTAACTGCTGCTTTCAGTTAAGCGGCGTTTCCACACCACATGGCAATCCGGTTGCGCTGCACCTTCTAACTATTCCATAGGAATATGTCTTCCTAATCTTTCCTCTCCTCTCCTCGAGGTGCTGACTATCTTTCTGATAAGCCAGGGGCTCCGGGGCAGTCCCACTAGTTAAAGAGTCGCCTTCTCAGCCATAAAATAACCGTGCCATAGCCGCGGGGAGGGTGCACGCGTTATCCCCAGAACATATGTCAAGTGACACGGCCCCTGTTTGCGCGTTGCCCGCCGTTAAGCGTTTGAGCAACAATTTGGTTTGCTGTAAAGCGATTTAAAATATTACCAATTGCATTTGTGTTTGCATTTAAGCAAACTTCTTTGGAACAATAATCAGCGCTATAAATACGTGGTTTGTGTGACGCTAATGAGGAGGCTCGTGGTGAACAGCATGTATGTATTAGCAGAGTAATTAAAATATCAATTACGCCGTGTTGACAGTTTGCCAAATAACTGGCTTTTGTGCACAGTAAACTTAATCACTCCGAAGTCTACTCACAAGACCTGATGCAGTCTTGATGCCAAACTAGTACAGCATAAACCCAGCATTTGCTAAAGCACGGCTTCGATATTACTTTGCGTAATGGTGCTGCACTCCATAGCTGGTATCATGTTCTGAAAATTATCTTTTAATGTACAATTTGTATTGCTGAGAAATGTCACTTACTTTGCAGAACGTCTTGCCGACATAAAGCCTAAGATTTATTTCTGTCATTTTTTGTCTCCTATGCCATGTTGATAATAAGAAGTCTGCTTTATGTGTGTAATGCTCATGTCAGTTTTGAAATTTGGGGTTTCATAAAAGACAGTAGTATAAATAAAACATGATATAAATTAAAAATATAGTGGAAAATAAAATCTGTGAATTACAGTAGCAGATAAAATGGATACAGCATGAAGGAGGTTTTCAGAACAATATCAAATAACTGGAGTAAATATGTTCAAGGTATGGGATGGATCTTCTTTAAGAACTGTTTCTGATCTTAAAATGTATTTGTCTCTGGTATGCAGGCACACGGACAGATGTCTGGGTACTTAGCCTACTTTTAACCCTTCAGATTTAGGCCGTGTACTTCTGCATGATGATGTTTTTTCCCCTTCTTAGCATAAAACCCCATTTAAACAGTTTTTCTGAGTGAGGATAAAAATTCATTGTGCCCATATCGAAAAATCCAGCAAATGAGACTGTGAAACCTCCATGTTTTGAAAAATTAACTAGAGGTATGGTAGAGAGTTTCTTTGGTGTCTGGGATGTGGCTTTGGGCATAGAGTGCCCCAAAGTGCCCAATTCCCCATCTCCTCAGGGAGGATTCATCACCTTGGCCATGGGAGCTGGGGGATGGTGCCTGTGTGGGCTTTCCCCAGATGCTTGGCTGCGGGGGTACTTGTGGGACCCTCTCTGCCATCTTCTTCCCTCCCATCACAATTTGTAAAAATGTAGGAGATTATGTCCGAGGTTAGCTTAGAAGAGGTAAGATTGAGCAGTCAGCTAACGGGAAGTGCTGGAATTACCCTTGCCCAGGCGAACTTCCTCAGGGCATTACAAAGCGTCTTTGCCTTTAGCTGCAGCAGGAGAAAACCTTGGCAGAGCATCTTTGGTTAAAGGTTGGTGGTCTCTGGTGCAAAGGCTTTAGACCTCGGAGACCCCAGCTGCCTTGGCAACATAAACACTGCTGTGTTTCCAGGGAGTCTCTGTTAACCGAGACTTGTGCTTCACCAGCGACCTAGGCTGTGTGTATGTACCAGCACTACAGAAAGGTCACAGGGGAGTGGTTTCTTACTTCTGCTTCTGACTGGATGTTCTCAACCCCTCTTGCAGCTGGTCAAACAGAATCAGCTTCCACCCTTCCCAAAATACTGTCTTTGTGCCTTATTTTATGCACATGGGTCAACGGTGCAGGTTATCTGAGAGCTTTGGGTCATGCTTTGGGTCATGCTTGCCAATCTCGAGTAATTCCCAGGCAGCAATAATCCCCAAAGGCCGTGTCTCTGCCCCTGGCCCTGCATCCCGTTCCTGCTCACTGCTTGTCGCTTCTGTCGGCGTGGAGGTGCAAACGAAGCCAAGATGTCATTGCCACCTCTCTGGAGTGACAGTAACGGCCCAGTGTGGGGAAGGGGGCTTTGCCAAAGAGACAGAGCTCCCTTCGTCCCACTGGGTGCTTGTGCCATATATCCCTCTCGTTTGCTGTCCTTTCCATCCCCTGCCACCCTCCCCTCTTCGCCATGTGCGCGTGTTTCCGTGAGATGCGGCGGCTGCGGGGTGTGCCGCGCGGAACAGCCTCCCCAAGGCAACTGACAGGTTTGGTTTGCACCGTAATCACTGCTGCACTGTCGAGTCTTCATGCTCCCACACATGTTTACGCCCCCCCTCGTAATGCAAAATGAAGGCTTTTTTGAAGTCCGTCAGGCGGCGGTAAATAGAATAATTTTTGCCAGTTTTAACCAGCAACTTGGATGCAGGAAGAACTGTGTGCTGTCACTTATCCCACCAAACTAGCGTGTCTGGCAACTCTTTGCCATCCGTCACGCCACCCGTGTTTGATCAGTGGTGCAGCCCATCTTTAATTGCCCTTATCCCCGAGATCAGTCACGCTCATCTCTTGCTGTCACTTGCCTCCTCTTCCCACGTGTCCGGGTTGCGTTAACCCGCTCCAGCAATTACTCATCACCCCAGGTTTTCCTTGCTGACAAGGAGGGTCTGTGCAACTTCGAGGCTTGTTTCCGATCGGCGCACACGCTGCCTTGCTTTCGCTTGCCTTTCCAGAAGTTTCCTACTCAAATGGCCCTGTGGTGGCTGGTTTCGGAGGCGGCGCCGGCGCGGTCCCCGCAGCTCGGCTGAAAAAAGGGCAGGAGGGCACAAAAGGATGGAAATTTCCACGGCTTTTGTTTCAGCTGTAGCGGTTATGACGGCTGTTCGCTGCTGTAGGTGTGCACGCCGGGAGTAAGTCTTTTTTTATTATTAAATAGGAGGCGTTTTTAGAGGCAAATAACAGAAAATGCTTACGATAAAAATAATAGGCTGTAACAGGCTTTGTTATGCAATGAGGAGATCAAAGGGCTACATCAGCCACGGGGCTGATCGCTCGGAGTGGAGGGAGAAACCGTTTCTAATTGGTAGGTAAGATTTCCTCAGCTGGTAAATATAAATGGTAATCCTAGCCTTTTCAGGGAGTTTTCCCTGCCTGTGGACATGGGGTTTGCTGTCAGCATGAGTGATGGTGGAGAGCAAGGGAGAACACAAACATGAACCTTGACTCAGATCTCCTCCTTTCTTCCACAAACACCCCAAGTCTTGTTTTACCTGTGGGGTGGGTGTGGACCTGGATGGGTCCAGCTGCCAAATTCACACGCCCCAGGAGACCGAGCGTGCTGAGCCTCTGAAGCACACCCTGGAAAACACAGCTCCCGGCACTGCTTCCTGCTGCCTTAGTGGTACAGGCTGAAACACTTCACCTGCCCGTAGCCCCGAAAAATCTAAGTTACCGTTTAAGTGAAGAATGCTACTCGAGTCCTGCCTCTGTGAAGAGGTGTGGGATGCAGTGTCAAGAGAAATTATAACGATTGCTACAGATGCAGCTTGTCACAGAAAGAGAAAAATGTTTCTGCATCCGATGCATGGCAGCGAGCCAGTTGGTAATGTTATATGTCCGAGTGTTCCACTTGGGCTCTGCCGGCTGGAAAGCATTCCTTAATGCTCCGTGTGGCTGTTACATTTGTCTCTCAGCTCTGCAGAATCCCATTAGGAACCTTCCGTTTACACCATGGAAATTGTCTGGGCTCTCCGAACGGCCGCGCAAGGGAGGGAGAAGTGTATTGCTGCAATTCTTCAACATCCGTAGAAATCGCCGGCGTTACACTCCTCACTCTCCTCTCTTGCGGCGGGCATTTCTCATTACGGATCGGGATGTGCTGTGGCTGGCAGTAGGCAGGTGTTAAAGGCCATGCTGCTGGTAGAGGGAGCGGGATCAGCTCCCTTCCCCTCCAGCCACCAGCAACGCGGCCCCGGGGCCGGCACCCGGCAGAGGGGCATGGATGGGTTTTGTCTGAAACCTGCTGCTTCTGTGGGGGTTGTTACTGCTGAGTCAGAGTCCAAAGGGAGATGCGTAGTGGCCAGCGTGGGCAGCCCCGCGATGGACGTTGTGGCCTAGCCGCTGAGGCTGTGTTGGACACGGCTCCCTCGCTGACCGGTACCGCCCCCGGCACGGTTCCTGCGGGTATTGGTAGCAGAGCAAGCGGAGGTCATGGCGTGACTGGCAAGCTGGGAAGAACACGCCTTCTCCCCTCAGTGACTGGCAGAGGTGGGTGAATTCAGGGCGATTTGAGGTCAAAAGAGCGAGGTCAATCAGGGAGTGGCCGTCCTGACCCAGGACATTTTCTGTAGAGAAGTACTTTTTGCCAATCTCTCCCCTTGCTGTTTGGCTAACATCAGAAAAGCAGTGATTAAAGACCCATGCACATCACGATTTGTGGGGGTCTCTCAAGGTTTTGTTGTTGCCCTGGATGCTATGTTGTTTGTGCTCTTTTATTAGTAGTGCTGGATGTAGGCAGTGAGGAATAAAATTTGAGGGTGACACAAAGAAATTGGACATATTTGGGACAGGAGAAAGGGAATTCAGGGAGATTTAAACATAGGAGGGAAATGGACTGCAAGATTGCTGAGGCAGTTTGTTCAGTGTTGGTAAATGTTGAATTAATGCATGTTGAGGAGAAAAATATTCACTACCCATAAAGCTTGCAGTGCTCTGAATTAACTATCAAAAAGCACACAGGTTGTTCCCCCAAAAAACCTTCTGCAGGGACAAGGTGTAGAGGATAGGAGAAATTCATGGCAGAAGGGGGGAGGGTTGAATACGTTGTGCTGTGCTGGCCAGCCTGTGTTAGGAAAGGAAAAAGGGAAAAAAAAGGCTTAAATAATAGAAACAGAAATTAACATGGGCCTGAAAATCTCTTTTACTATGGCAGATGCTAAGTTTAAGAAGGAGGTGAATAAAATAATTGAAATTATAACAGTGCATTGAACAAACAAGTGAGAACAGATAGATCAGGAATGTCCCTTAACAGGGAAACTTCATGGGAATTGAGATTTGGAAGTTCAGAGCAATAAAAGGGAATACTTTTTTCCACACAGGCCAAGATAAACGCTGGGACTCAGGGTGAAAATGGAAACACTAGAAAGACATTTTTAAAATGCTTATGGATATACCAAAAACACGGGGAGCTGCTGTAGCAGATGTTAAAATACATGTTGGTAGAGAGGAGGAGGTAGTAATTACGTGTAATAAATCTGAAGCCGATTTCTAACTGGAATTGATCTGGGGAGCAGCTGTAGCAGATGTTAAAATACACGTTGGTAGAGAGGAGGAAGTAGTAGTTATGTGTAACAAATCTAAAGCCGATTTCTAACTGGAATTGATCTGAAGCTGAGGAGCAGCAGGTCCCATCTCACCCGTACCAGGTCTCATTCATGGGACGGTGCGGGGGAATTGGGCCACGTCTGCTCTGGGCTACTGGTAACACTTCACACCTAATGATTCTGCTGTAGGCGGTTGTTAAAGAGCAGTGACTGCATCAGCACTGCCTGTGCTGTCCTTGCTACGTAGCGGCGTGAGGAGACAGATCTGTGTAGTTTCCCTCTGCATCCAATGCCTGGATCCTCTTTACCTTGACAGGGTAGGGATGGAGATTCCCAAATCAAACCTCGTAGCATTAATTGAAATTTTTTATTACTTGAAACATTTTAAATATATCTCATCAACATCGTTTTCTCTAACACGAAGAGAAGGTCTGTCCCATTGGTCTTTTCCAGTTGGACTCATGGCACCCCATTGGGATAGACCAGCCTTTGCAAGCCACCACTTTGGAAGTGCATTTTTCTTATGTGCCTGGTTTGGATGTGCAGCAGTGGTGTCTGCAAGGGCTGAGCTCCGTTTGAGAACACAGTGCACGTTTCACCTTCTTCCTGCAAAACTTGCATCTTCCATTGCCAATCCACCTGCCCAGTGCTGGAGACAGTCCCGTACACAGCTCCAAGTTGCTCGCTAGTTGGGCTTTTTCAGGGCATTTCCAGTTCTCCATCAGTTTTCTGTGTCTGTCCTGGAGACTCTCTGATTATTTCAGCCTGTGTTTTTTAGCAACAGTCTGCAGAGAGTCGGCCATCGCTGTAGCATTAATCTGAAGGAGGAGGTGGCATGCTTACCTGCAGTAAAATCACTTTCCTTTCAAGATGAGTCCTGTTAACTTTCACGTTTGTGTTGAGCTGAACTGAGAACATCCAGTTCTGGCAAGAGGAAAAAGAGCTGAGAACAGGATAGCTAGGGCACATTCCCTTCCCAGCTGTCCCCTGCAAACCCCAAAGCTGGTATCAACCACTGAAGTTGAGTTTTTGCTTTGATTTCTATGTCTTGGCAAGCATGAGGAGGTGGAAAGTACCTGCCTTCTCACCCAGCATGACGAGGCCAGCCACCACTCAGCCTCCCAGCCAGTTGGGTTTGGGGTGGTTGGTAGTACTGGCTAAGTTCTCTCTTTTGGGAAATCCATTGGGCTTTAAGCTTGTGTTTCATGATAGGATTTGTGGGTACCCTTGCAAACTGTCCCGTAAGAGCATACATTTGAGTTAATTTTTCCTATAACAGGGCTGAGGAATGTAGGAGGTGTGGAGGTTCATGAGAAATGTCCAGAAATGAACCACACCATGGAGCTCGGAGGTGGTCTGGTCATTGAGCAGATACTTGCTGGGATGTTTTAGATGCCAGGCAGCTATAACTGAAGAAGCAGTTTAATTTTAATGCATCCACACTGCAGATGGAAGGACAGAAAGATCTGTACTTAAGGGTCATCCTATTGCCTCCATCCCATCTCAGCTCGCTGAGAGGACCAAGCACTTTCTTGCTCTGCTTTGTCCTCCTGGGGCGGTCATTACTTCTTCAGCAGGTGTCTGTTGCTGGCAGAACTTCAGCCCCGCCATGGTGGCCAGTAGATGCTCTACAGCATCTCTAAGCAAGAGTTGCCCTAGGAATGAAATCCAAACAGTAGAGGCCAAGGCAAAACGAAAAAGGTTTTTTAATCCTTCCATTAGAGCAAAGGCTGAACTGGTGGAGTCCTGGTTATGTTAGGGATCCATACAAACCATGTCAGGGAATTTGCAAAACAGGTCAGAGATCCTTGTCCCAGCTGGGGTATAGCTGATTTTGAATGTCCTTCTTTTAAAATTCAGCATCTGTGGTGCTGCCACGCTGTTTTACAAGGCAGAAATCCAATTCCTGAAGGGATGGAAGCCAAAGTTCAGCACTGAGTATTGTGCCCTGATGAGGGTATTGTATTAATGCCAAGTGGAAGAGCAATACCACTGCTGATTTAGGGGATGTGTGGATGTGCGACTAAGCAGCATGGGTCTGTAAACATTTCCTCTGCTAAGCCAGTGGATATTCGTTTCGCAGCGTAGATCTGTGCTGTTAAGCTGGCTGTGGAAGGGCTCTCATTGTGTCCAAAGCACAGCAAGTGGGGCTTTTAAAAGTATTTTTTCTCTGGCTGCTCACCATCCCAGAGCATTGATGGAATGTGACCTGATAGAGCTTCCCTGATGTGAATTTCCAAAGAATTTGAAGGGGAGAAGCCTGAATCTGCTAGGATCACAGAGAGATCTCTTCCCAGGCCATATCCTGCAACGAATGGTTTGCGTGTGCGTGTCTGTGCACGCTGCTGTTGTGCACTGACAACTTCAGGAAGACACAGGAAGACTTTGTTCATGGCAATCCTGCCTTTTAATTTTACGCTTTGAGTCTTACGCCTCAAAAATCCAGGACTAAATTGGGACCCCTTTGAAAATTTGGATTTCCTGATCCATGATGGTTGATTGGAGCTGGAATTCTCCTGAGTGACAGCTTGCTTCATTCCTTTTTGCTTTGCTTTCTCACCGAAGTAGAAAAGTCATACACAGTACAATGCATTTAGTGGAGTCAGCAACAATTCAGTCATGCTGATTTATTTGAGCCATTCACAGAGAAGTAATGCACTTCTCTGGAAGTGCTAGTGCCCGTGAATTTCAAGTTGATTTTTACTGTTGCCCATGAATGGTCAAAGGTTTTCGTTATTGCAACTAGATTTTTTGCTCTCGTGTCCTCTGGGTGATGCTGAACTCTTGTTATTCAGGTGTCCTTGGAGGATGCGTGCGTGGAAGCGAGCTGGCTCTGCAGCCAGAGGTCTGCGAGGAGTCGGGAGTGGGGTTCTTGCAATAATTTTACATCATGTTCCATTGTATTTACATTTTTGCAGTGTTTGTGTTGTGTGGGAAGTTGGCCATATGATTACAGTACATAGGTGTGAGGAAGCAGCCAGTAACGTTTTTAACACCTAGTCAGTCACTTGGCACACTCTGGTGCCATGTGCACCATGAATAACAATAGCTGGACTTCAGTTACAGCTTACATTTAAGGTTCACTGGGGAAAAATTAGACAAGTAACTACAATTATGGCTGTAGCAAGACGGCTTCTTGGTAGTACATAATCTACAGTAATTTAAAAAACACGGATCATTAAAATCAATACATATTGCAAGCAGACTTTATGAGCTTGGTTCTCCCTTACACGAAGATGTGTCAGTCTTGTCAGGAGCTGAGAGCCAAAGGTATGGAAAACAGCATTAGCTCAAGGAAGGCTGGGCTTACTATTTCCTTCAAGAAACCTTTTCCTTGTTCGCTTCTTCATTATACTTATCACAAGGGCATTATGAAAACTCTTTAAGAGATAGTAACTTACAGAGCCCTTAGAAAAAAAGTTACATTTAT
>NW_010245865.1:0-19719 GCF_000690775.1 Eurypyga helias
CTCTGTGAATCTGTGAATCTGTGTGCTCCTGAAGCCCTCTCTTCCTCTGAACAACCCTTGGTTCCCTTGGCCTCACAGGGCAAGAACTCCAGCCCCTAGCTACCTTGGTGGTCCTCTACTGAACTTGCTCCAGTTAATCCATGTCTTTCCCATACTGGGGGGCCCAGATATTTGGATGCAATATTCTAGACATGGTCTAATGAGTGCTGACTAAACAGGGATAATCACTGAACAGTTGGAGCGAGTCCAGAGGAGGCCATGAAGATGCTCAGAGGGCTGGAGCACCTCTGCTATGGGGACAGGCTGAGAGAGGTGGGCTTGTTCAGCCTGGAGAAGAGAAGGCTCCGGGGAGACCTTATTGCAGCCTTCCAGGACCTGAAGGGGCTACAAGGAAGCTGGGGGGGACTTTTTACAAGGGTCTGTAGTGACAGGACAAGGGGCAACGGGTTTCAATTGAAAGTGGGGAGGTTTAGATTAGATATCAGGAAGAAGTTCTTCATGGAGAGGGTGGTGAGGCACTGGAACAGGTTGCCCAGAGAAGCTGTGGATGCCCCATCCCTGGAAGGGTTCAAGGCCAGGCTGGATGAGACTTTGAGCAACCTGGTCTAGTGGAAGGTGTCCCTGCCCATGGCAGGGGGGTTGGAACTAGATGGTCTTTAAGGTCCCTTCCAACCCAAACCATTCTATGATTCTATGTTTTCCCTCGGTTTACTGGCTGTACTGTTGCTATTGCAGCCCAGGATGCTTTTAGCCTTCTTTGCTGCCAGGGCATGCTGCCCGCTCGTGTTCAGCTTGCCAACCGTCGAAACCCTCAGGCTGTTTTCAGGAGGTGCCCCACAGCTGGTCAGTCCCCAGCCTGTTTGTATTATTCACGCCAATAAAAACATCACCCGTTGTCTGTGTGGTGCAGTGCCTGATCCTGTAGACACTCATTCGTACTTAGCGTGGCCGTCACTGACCACCCTCCACCTCCCATGAGTGGCACAAGAAGCGTAACCAGCGGTAGAGGGTGGAGTGCCCATCTCCTAGTCTGCCACATGCCTGACAATAGACCTTGTTGGTTCAGACCCCCACCCACAGTCTGATCCTGGCCTGGCCTCAGGCCTGCCCTGCTGGTGAGCAGTGCCAGACCAGACCCCGGCTTGCTGCCCTGTGTGCCCTGCTTGTCCTCAGGCCAGCTCCTCCGGTGATTTGGATGCCAGGCACCAGCCTGTACCCATCCTGCTTGCTCTGCCTGGGCACTGTGGGGCAAGAGCTCAGGAAGGGGCTGAAGGCCCCAGGCAGCTCCTAGGGTCCCCGGGGGAGTGGTGTGCTGGGGGCCCTTGAGGGGTTGGTCTGCTTGTGATGACCGATGGCCCTGGCAGCACTTGCCTCTATGGCAGGCGTTTTGGTGGCCATACATGACAACTTCAGCTGCCCAAAGCCTGCTGCAGATGGAAATGTGAAAAGACAGGACCTTTCTTTTCTCAGCCATGGGCACCAGGTATGGCCATACCTCTGTTCTGCCTCGTAGGTTCCTCTAAACATTTTTCGATTTTCCACTAAAATGTTCTCTGTTACATATTGGCAGGATGCAAACCAAGACACTGAAAGGGAAAAGTAACCAAACTGCTCACTTCTGATACCATTCTCTGTGGTTCTTGCTAAGCAAAGAGTGGAAAAAGAGCAGAGTAATTTGGACTGATGGACTGCAGATACAGGAAAAAGACATTTTCAGGATACATATGCTGTTTTTCTGCTGTGTTTTATTACCAGGCTGCTTCAACAGAAATGCAAACTTAGCTGTTGCTATCAGGAATTAATGATGACGATATGATTTGAAATGTAAAAATATTTTAAATTTGAGTGATAATAATAACATTGAATGTTCAGAGATGCCTTGTAAGAAAAAAAATGCCACATGGGAATTTTTGTTCTCCAAAATATTTTAAATTTCTCTACTAGCTCTGTATTCTCCAGCAAAGAAAGTTTTCAGCTCTTTTTCCTTAGGAAGGTATTTGAATTTTCAATGTTTTTCTTTTTAATTACATTATATATAATATATACATTTACAATAAATAATATAATTACGAATGCAAAGTTTAAATCCTTTGTCAAGATTCAGTTGGATGCAAACTCACTTCCTTCTTTCTGCAGTTCTGAACTCAGAGCTAGTTATTAGCTGCAGTCTTTACCCCTCACAGCTTTATCTACACAGTACAATACACACAATGATAACTTATGATTGCTGATGGCTAATTAAAAGGCACTGATATTCCTAGTGACAGTTAGACTAGATAATGTTGTCTTCTCCTATCAATAGATTATTCTTCCAGCAGGCAGGAATATGACTATGATAGGTAGATATGATACCCCTACTTGTTAGAAACCGGTTTACATTTTAGGAATTTTTCAGTAAAAAGCTCCTCATTTGCAAAATAGCAAATAATGCGTTACATTTACTGCACAGGGAGAAAAGGTGCAGAGCTATTTAGTCTGCTGCTCTGAGTCACAACTAAGTATGATAAGGCTGGCTCCTAATTTTTTTTTTAAACAATAAGCAATAGATTAGGGGCTTGCTTAGCTATTCTTCAATCATTAACACTATACCTGTCAAATTCTCTGTGCTTAACAAAATCTGATAATTGCAGATAGCATTAGTTCTGCATCTTTGGAGAACGGCCAGCACAGACTCTAATGAAATAAGCCAACCATGCAAGGGGGGATTTAGGAAGTACTGCTATGCTGGCTACAATGACATTTTATTACTGATTAAATAATCTCTGAATTTTACTGTTCTGCAGTATTTTACAACCTTACAGTAGCTGGATTCAAATACTTCACGAAAATAAGAATAATGTGATTCTCAGAGGGTCCAATCTTTCGTAAATGGAGTCAAGTTGTCCAAAACCAGAAGCTCATTAGCTAGCTCATTGAAAATTGTATTAAGGCTGAATTGAAACTGCATACACAGTGTGTCTTTGAAAGCATATAAAGTAAATAGATTCAGACATATATATTTGTAAAATTAGTATATTCATTAAGTAGTATGAACAAAGTTTCATGCTCATGCTTCATAGTCTCTGCTGATTTTTTTTAACATTTCTAGTTAGAATTTTAGGCTGGGGTCCTGGCTATGTGAAAGGCTATTCTTCCCTACAAGCCTCACTTCTATTATATCTCTGAAACTGCAGGATTTCTGCTCTTTGTGCAAAATTTTACACTATCTGTATAGTCAGAGCAAGCAGCCCCCCTCCTTACAACAGAAGGATGCCACAGTCGGAGTCTTTTCTGTGAAACAACTCAGAGTGTGGTACTGTTCTGCAGAGCCCAGAGCATGCTGCCATCCATCCCCCTTGCAGAGCTACGCTTGTAGGTGGGGTGGGCCCCAGCTTCACAGTGAACCAAGGATAGCGACTCCTGTTATTTATGTAATTTAATTTAATTTATGCACAGACTTTCTTGATGGGATTGATTATAGAGCAATTCACCGGGACTGAATTTCTCTTAAAACGTATTGGAAGACCCAAACAAGCAACATGAGCTGCTGCAGAGGAATCCTTTCAAGAAATGCAGTTCTGTAAATCAATAGTAAGAAGAAAACTGGATGACAATGTAAGATGTCAGCATCATTAAATAAATTAACCAGTCAAATCAGATTCATCCATTCAGTTTGAAAATCAGTCTGGCCATCATATGAACTCATGCACTACTGTCCTTAAGAAGTATCAGATATTTTCAGCAACACAGATCTCAAAAACAACATGTATTTCACTCCAGGGGAAATAGAGTCCATATTATTAGTGTTACATTTCAATTTACTAAAGGTTCCTCTAGATACCAAGAGATCTGTGATTTGAAAGTGTCTGTTTAAGACCAGGAACCATGCTGAAAGGCCTGGTGTGAGCCCTGGAGAAAATACTTGGCGATTCTTGCAAATAAACTAGCACAGGACTTGGTAAGTCATATTTTTTGACTTTTTTCTTTTTAAATCATATTTTAAATATACTTTAATACTACACTGTCCTAGGGATGCAATAACAACATTTGAGTTTTGGTGACCCTAACTGCTTTGCAAATTTTGATGCTGACGAAATGAAAACTATCCTCAGGAAAGACAGCATTATTTAGAACACTTGGGAGGAATTTTACTGTATTCATTACGTAGACTCTTTCTTAACCATAACTACAACTCTCTGGGACTTCTTGTCATATTTATGGTTCTTACCAGGAGTGAATATGGTTTGTATTTAACAGTTATGATGAATAGTTTTTATGCATCACAGCAAAATTTGATATTTTAAATTTATAGTTGCTTTGAATTTGAATCATGAAATATTCATTACATTTTCACAACAAAAAGTTCCTCTAACAAATCATTCACTCAGTTCATTTTGTACACTAATTTCATGCAGGTCTAGAATACAAAATACTGTCCAGAAGTAGGAGCATTACCACAACAGGCAGCTGTTACCAAACATTTGGAATCTCAGTATTTGAAGAAATAATTTGACTTTAATTATTTTTTCCTTGTAGGTTGGGATGGAGTCACAAATTCTTTGTTTGGTAAACACTGCTCAGACTCTATATGTTAATGGTGTTTTTGTAAACAGACAATCAGCACTCCTTGTTCTGCTCTGCATCACTGTTTGTATCCATGAAAAGTTGATATGAGCTCCCATAACAAGTTTTAACTGACAATATTTTGGCATTTTCATCATCTTCAGGTTTATTTCAAATATGTATGTGCTTTGTTTTACCTGTCACCTCTGGTTTAACTTTTCTGCAGATATCTTTTCGTAGCAAAATGAATCACCATAGAATACAGTCTTATATGAAAATATGGAGAAAATGGTTTATGTGGTTCTTTACCAACCTCTGAAAACACAGGTGAAGGTTGAACATTGTACTGTGGGTTTAGTCTTCAGCAGTTCATAGGAAGCTGCTGACTTTTCCCATATGTCTTGGATGTCTTCAAGGCCAGGCTGGATGAGGCTTTGAGCAACCTGATCTAGTGGAAGGTGTCCCTGCCCATGGCAGGGGGGTTGGAACTAGATGATCTTTAAGGTCCCTTTCAGCCCAAACCATCCTGAGATTTTTATAATATCCAGCCAACTAAGGTTGGCAATGCTGAAATGTAAAGGGAATATTACAACTCCCCACCTCAAATTTTCATTGCTGGGAGTGGCCAGGCTAGGCAGAAAGAAACAAACAACAGTCATCCACATTCCCAATAGCTGGCCACCTCTTTAGCTTAGCCGTTGATTTTGGTGGCTAGAGAAGAAACGTAGAAAACTGACACTGTCTGCCACATTTTAATCACCACACTTCTGTTGTGAATAAACATGATGACAACTAAAGCTACAGTTATTGATTATCTATATTTTTATTGTTAGGATTGATTTAGGAAGGTTAAATTTCAAAATTTGGTTCAAGGTTCTTCCTCAGAAACTTGTATGGATCAGTGACTGATCTACCAAAATTGCTATAATTCTGGAAGCTGGTTCAACTAGAAAATTTAATATGTGTATTTGACAATAGACATAGCTCTTCGTTACCATTCAGCAAGAGGACAAGAGTTGCATATGAATTACAAGTTCTATAATTAAATTTTATTAATAACAAATTTTCTATATTTTAAGTCAGACAGTGAAAAGTGAAATCATCTGTTCAAATTCCAAATGAATCCAAAGTCTGTTTTCCTACCATTTTGTGGGCTTTCATTTTAAAAAAAAATTCCAGATTAAGTTTAGGCAAACATTGTGATGAAATTACTTTCCATTAAAAATCTATATTTTCTATAAAAGGATCAGAATCAAACCAATCTATTTCCACATTTCCCTCAGATTTTTGCCTTGTATGGCTCAAAAATTCTAAATGGTTAAGTTGTTCTAACCATCCTAAAATCTGTAGAATGTTTTTAAATGTTATCATTACTTTTGAAAATATGCTCATGAAAAATTTCTGTACCATGATGAGTAAAATGTAGCTTGAAATGCATTTTTCTTAATTTTTAATTATGTGTTCTCTAATTTTAAAATTAATATAAATGAGAAGTCTGTAAAATTTTCAGTACAGGATTCCATTCATCTTCCAAAGTTCTTATACTTCTGGACACTCTGTGAGTACATAAAGAATGTAACAAAAGGGGGAAAAAAGAATTTAAAAAGTAAACCAGAATACATTCATTTAATTTCTGTGATGCAACTGTTTTTAAAGCTGAATCATCATTTCAACACTTTCATGTGACCGTGCAAAAATCAGGCTATGTATTTGATAGATGTACGGAAGACAGAGCCTGACCAATATCCCTTTAAGCAAATCCTTGTAAGATCAGCACTGGTATCAGATCCATACAAAGAAGTGATTCCAGGCACAAGACACCAGAAGAAAAGAGAATGGAGAATTACGACTGTGGACTCAAAAGGCAAAAGAAGTGCTGAGAAAAATAAATAGAAGGTTGTTAATTAAGCCAGTAAAATAAGGGGGAGAGGTTATGTAGAAAAAAAAATAAACCAATTCTTAAGCTAAAATATGCAGAGAGAAAACTGGAAATTCCATCATTAGACAATAGAGTATACAAGACCACAACCCTTAATCTCTACCGTCTCTTCAGTATAAACAAATCTGCTGGTTGCTAGCATTATTGCTGAAAACAGACCTCATCAAATTGTACACAGAGAGTAAGTTTCATCTTTTGGAAATAAAGCTATTACTTCCATTATACCTCCTTGTCCAGGAAACCTACATTTAAGTCCAGATTGAAAACAGTCAAAGACACAGTTTCTTATTAAGTAGTCAACAACCTGAAGGCACTGCTTTCTCTAAAGCCTAAAATAAGAAGAAAAAAAAAAAGTAAATAGGGAAAGGGGTCCAGAAGGCAGGATCTAATGTAATTTAAAACTAGAATTACATCAGTAGTTTCAAACAGATGGCAGAATGTAGAGATAAATGTGTTAGCTCCTTTAGCTTATTTGGTCTCTACATTGTTTGCATCATTAAAAACAGGAATAGTTTACAATTTAAAAATATACTGTGTATTATACATTGGAAAAATGGACATGCACCTACTGAGTGGAAGGAGGTAGGATTAAATTAATTTGTTATACTTTAATGTACAGTATCTGGGATGCTTTAGGCAAGTCTGCAAATAGGTTTCCTAGGAAATGAGATGAACAAAAATATAATGACCTTGAAATTATACCCCCAAATATCCCAAGTATTTAGCAACCTGGCTCAGAAGTGGTAATTACATAAAAAATACAAAAGATCCTTAATTGCTTCAGTTATAGTGTATCTAGGCAGGTCAGTTACTGTACACAGCTGCAAAAAATGGTACGTGATTAACAGGGGGTTGCTTATGATAGCGCTAACTAGCTAGTGTATAGTGCAAAACACTCATTTCTTTTCCAATTAAAGAAAAAGAAAATCTGGTTTTGATTAGGCTCTTCAGAAGGTCGAAGTCTGTAGCAGCAAAATACTCCACTCTCACGTTGTTAAATGTCTTAGTCAAGGACCAAGCAGCATATATTCATGAAAAACAGAAGGTTTAAATAAAAATATGGGGTGAAAATGCTGCAACTATCAAAATATGGACATTTCAGGCCATTCTGGTTATTCTAGTTTGTTGACTGTAAAACTAAAGGATAAACTAGTTCAGATAAAGAAGACTCATACAGATGCATCTCCAGAGCTGGAACCAGGCACCAACTTTTCCTGTGATTCCTGCAATTAATTGTTCTTTCTGTGTAGCTCTAAACTCATCCAGAAAACTCTGAAGAAGGAAGCATTCCAAAATCACATAAGAGAACTTGCAATACTTCAACACAGTATTGCGGTTCCAAGAAATCCAGGAGAAACACTGAAATGTACGGAGAGCTCTCCAGATTTGTAAACTTGTGGTTCACCTGTCAACAGGTTGGAAAAAATGCATGGTCATGATGTTTGGGGTATTGCCTGAAAAAAACACCCTGCAGATGAGTCGCTAAACTGGATCCTGCTCAGATCAGAGTGCGCACGTCTTGAAAGCATGACTTGGTCCATCGTGACTGTAGAGCTTGGCTATCCTCTGAGCGTGCTCTCAGTGAGTCCATGGGCTCTGCTGAGCTCCGGGCATGACTATTAGGTTTAGGGAGAGGAAAGGTCCAGCAATCTGGAGAGGGGGCACAAATGGCAACCACCAGTGGGGTTGAAATCCAGAAAATGCGTGGGTTTCCTCTTTTCGTCTCTCAGGGGAGGCATGAAACTAAACACTGACATTTCGGTCTTCAGTCCTGGGTGTAACATTCAACACTTCACAGAGGTGGATGGAACAAGGTATTAAGGCATTTCTTCAGGATTCTCCTTGCAGATCTCTCCATATCTCAGCAAACTTGCTTCTTGTGCCTGAGGTTCCCACGGCAGCTAGGCAGTCACGATTTTTTACTAATCAAAAGCTGAGAGTCTAGGAAGTGAAACAAAACCTTCAAATAAATACTATTGTGACAAACTGGGGTTTAAAAGTGTTCTCCAAATCTTGGTCATCCCCACAGCCTTGTTTTCATCTGTGAAAAAAATTTAAAACATATCTTTCTTAATTTCTGGTGTGCATGTGCCTTTCTAATCACACATATTGAATATAAATCCTGCCCAATTTGTAATTTTCAGATAGAGTAACAGTTTTTAAAGCCCTCAAAATGATCGTATTATTCCCTGGCAGGGAAGTCAATTTAAAGGCAAAACAGAATTATTTTGCACCGTGGTTTGACCATTAATGTTATCCTGCATGTTGGGTGTGATCAGAAACCACAGCATTAGATCAAGCACTGGCAAAAGAAGCCTGGGAAGAGATTTTCAGAAATAAATATCGACTTGCATTCTGCCTTGCTTATCACTGGAATGATGGAAAGTGATAGAAGGAGACTTGGGATGCAGAGAAGTAATGCAGCTTTGGGAAATCTTGGGCAAAATCCTGCATTATCTTACAGGGCAATCCCTCTTTAAGTCTCACTGGAGCCACCAGTGGCAAACCCACTCCACTGGCCTTAAAAACACAAAGTTTGCCAAGCTCTGTTCATTGTGCACCCATGTCTTTTTCCTGCCCAAGTCCCCCTGTGCCTTAGAGAAGAGACCAAGCTAGGCTCTCCAGCAGATTTTGGATTTGGTGCTCTATAATCTTCAACATCCATGGAAGCACCAGCCAAAATCTCATTCAGAAAAAGCAGAATTTCCTGCAATGCAGGCAAAAGTCACACCAAATGTTCTAATTTCCTTAAGAGGTCTGATTTTACAGGTTCAAACTCTGCGTGAATAACGATTTGTATGCAGTATCTTTCCTGTATCCATTCCTACTATAGATTGCCACTCCTCACATCAAAAATAAAATTTTCATGTCTTAGAATTGAAATGCAGAACAGAGAGGGTATCCCCCCAAGAGAAATCTGCACAAAACAGTATTAACTGCAAGGCAGGTCAAATGTTCACTGTCACATCTTGACAATGCCCCTTTTCTTTACATTGACTCTATTTGACTAAACTGATTGAAATGCATTTCATACTTGTGCTTTGTCAGTCTATATTTTGGGCTTGATGAACAAAATGATACTAGATTGACTTACCCAGATACTTCACAAAGCTTGTCATGTTGAATTAATTAATATTGCTTGTACAGCGTGAGAATACAGAGATTCATATTTTCATTTCTGTATTTGCTTTATAACCAAATAAGAGGATGATAACACATTACACTGGTAGTTGATAGATGTTTTAAAAGCTTTCATTTCTTTAGAATCATACAATGGAAATATTACAGTGATTGTCACACACATGTGTAACATTAGTTACATAAACCCAGAAATACTACGGTAGTAACCAAGAGTAGTAATTAATAAAATTATGTTTTCTCTCTTTTTTTTCCCTTTCTTTTGTTTAATGGGTGGTGCAGAAACTGATCAAACATGCAATTACTCTTTAGAAACCTGAACACAGAAAATTTTACTAAATATCCAAAGTCTTGGGAGGAGATTTTGTCCTGAAGTCTTACCATATTGATAGTGAAGTCAGTAGAATTGCATTACCTTAATTTACAACCCATTAGTGCTTCCCGCATCTCACTTATAGATATAACACCCATTTGAGTTTTTTTTTATGATATCCAAACCACTTGTTATTAAACACTGCGCCTTAATAATGTTGAAGTCCATTGTAGTGCATTTCTTTTTGTACTAAATAGCACAAGCAAGCAGTGTAAAGCATGAAAGATGTCAATTAATTTCACAAAGGCAATGAGAAGCAATGATATGGATAAAATGCATTTTTAGGTGAGAAGCTGAACAAAGCATTGTCAAATATGATTCTCATTCAAAGAGATGTAAGTTGGTCAAATACAATACTCTGTCCAGAAGATGTCATTATTTGGTTTTGTCAAAAAACACTTTTACCTTTTATTCCTTAGTCATGAAATGCATGAAACAGCAGTTAAGTCACTTCTATATTGGCTCACGGTACATACATTGCTTTATTTCAGCAGCAATGGAGTCAGAAGTCCAGATGGAAGCTATAGAAGCTCCCCTTGCCAGAAGTTTGTTCACTGTATTTATAGCTTACATTCCATAAAAATGCATTAATATATCTGAGTTCCTGAGGAAGTATGTACTTATCCTGGTATACTAAATTATCTCCCTGAACTCTGGCTCAGTTCCCCCTTCTTCTTCTTCTTCCCCTTTTTATGGCATAGAGGCTATGAAAACTAGTCCTGAGGGAGGGAAGGAGGGAGGGAGGGAAGGAAGGAAGGAGGGAGGGAGGGAGGGAAGGAAGGGAGAACGAAAGAGCAGGGGGAAGGAAGAAGAGAAGACAAGATATAAAAGAGTAAGAGGAGGAAAGAGGGAAAGGATTAAGGGAGGAAAACAGAAAAAAAAAGGCAAGGAAGGCAACAAAGGGAAGGCAGGCAGGCAGGCAGGCAGGAAAGAAAATCAAAGCAGATGAGCATAAGTAATAGACTGCAGAAGGAATGAAATTTTTCAGGGAGCTCCATAGTATGAAAATTAGGCTACATGTTTCAGCCAATAACTCCAAGGAAGAATATGACAAATAAGGTACAGCTGCACATCACATTTGTGATAATGTAGTTTAATTAGAAGGTGATTAGAAAGCCTAATGGTTATCAACTGATGCTTATGCCGGAGATGCATTGCAAATCATCTGAAAGTGCTATGAGACCCTTGTTTCCTCACAGAAACTTAGATGAGATTCCCCTGTTACAGGCAAGATGCCAGTTATTGTTTCTTATTGTGGTGAACTGCTCCGAAATTTTGTATCAATAACTTCCTCTCTGTTAAATTCATAATATTTTTCTGCTTATATATTTCTTTTATCCAATATTCACATAACATTGTATAAATCTATTTGGTCTATGACCAATATTTTCATTAGTGATTTTCAATTATGCTATTTGAAATACTTTTGTCTTCTGTAACTGGGTTACTTGATTGCCAACCTATTTGGTCCAACAGATGAAAACAATCACAAATGAATAATTCCTGACTGAGATGGAATACAACTTCTGTAAGATATCACAGATTTCAAGCAACAGGAGGAAGCTTCATGTCTAGGTAAGTTGTTTCCAGGGGTCAAATAATCACACCAAGAAGTAGGCATGTCATTTCTAGCTTGATTTATCTGCCCTTACTTTCCAGAAATGTCATTTCTGCCATTTTCTGTACTGTTCAAGAGGTCGTGTGCAATAAATGAGTATTCTTTTAAGCTTTTTTTAAATAGAAATTAAAGAGCATATTGCATCGTTCACACTTACATAGGTTTTAAAGACTTGTAAGTCTTTTCTGAACTTTTTCCTAATGCCAGACTCTTTGGTGTGTCGAGACTGGGTAGGATTTAAGTGGCAGTTTCCTCAAGACAGTACCACCTTCTATAGCTATTTGACAGCCCTGCTTTTTACAGAGAATGCTCAAGTACTCTTAGCCAGAGACCACAGAAGTTTGCATTTAGCTATTTATTCACTTCACATTTTTGTCTTTTTCAGAGTCACCACTTTCCAGATTATCCTTTGTGCAAATACAATACTCTATTTCTGCACGCATCATTTGAGCAGACCCAGCCTAGACACCTGTATTTTACTAATAACTGATCAATCCTTGCTCCTATTATTATTTTCTAGTCTGTATCTGCAAAATGGACTAACACCACACTCACGTTGTTGTCCAGACGACTGTGCTGGAACTACTCAAGATAGCTCCCAATGGTTCACTGTTACAAGTGCCCCACGATGATTTTGATTACCCATTGGCAGAATTAGGATGAAAACAGAACAGCAGTGATGCATGCCTTTGCGGGTAGTGGGAGGCTGTTACTCCACTCAGAAACAAACTGTATTTACCCTAGTCCAGAGGGTCCTTTACAGGACCACTTGTGCCCATCTATTCTCCTGATGGTTGCTAAGTGGCATTTACACAGTTCACACTTAATTTCTTACATGGACAAAGGTATTTGTTCACAAACAGGATAATTTTTTATTTCCCGAGCCTTTTTCATTCTTTATTTAGTATTTTCCTTCATTAAAATCTTTATCCTGGTTTAAATTACCTGTAAAAGAGTCACATAAAAAAGAGGGCTACAAATGATATTCCAACAGTCAGGGCAAATGTATCATGAGTAGCTCCCATGTGTTCACATCAACTACCCATCAGACAGCAAACAAACAGTTCAACACATCACGAACAAAATCAATTTATATGGTGCAGATGTTTGTGATTGATTCTCTAATAATAAAACAGGAGTGAGTTTTGTGCAAATGAATAATTGAACCAGCCTTGCTATCTTCAGTGCAGACTAAGTCAGTGTAGGCCAACCACATTCAGCTGGAATGTCAGTACTTAATGGAATACACATCACGCTCCATAGTTTGCTCAGGCAAAATAGTCTTCTGCTTGAATTGGCCAGTGTGTACACCACAGAGAAGCCGTGCCAATTCCCACCTAGTGAAATCTCTAGAAAGGTTTTGGAAGATCAGAGGATGCAGACAAGTTACAGCAAAAACAGAGTAACCATGAAGCCGTTCCTGCAGTCAAAATGCTGCATAGTTTGTATGGTACATTTTTACATTGTCCAAAGTGTAAAGGAATTTCCATCTGAAAACTCTGTAGGCAGTCTGCCTGCCTTCAGGGTGTGAGAGGTGCTGTTGCGTTTTTGACTTTCCACTGTCTATTACAGAGAAGTATAAGGACAGGAAGTCTGAAATGGTATACCCTGGTAACTGGAGGCACCAAAAGGATGTAAAACCATCAAACACCACATAAGGTGAACATGGGGGGGGGGGGGGGGGAAGGTGTGTCACATGAGTGTGACTGGACCTCCCTATCTTGTCGCTCCTTTCTAGCCCCATCAAGATTTCATCCCACCCTCCCTGCCCAGGAATACCAGCAACACCAGGAAAAAAGCTCAGTGTCAAAAATTGTTAGCGACTGAATACAGTAGAGCTGGTTATTCAGTATCAGATGTGAATTAATTGGATCATATTGTATACAAACTTGAGAAAGCTGCAGATTTGGTCTGTCTTCACTGTATAATAGGAACAAAAGCTCGTACACTGTGAACGACTCACTAGGATACTTGCTTACAGCTCCATGTGGCAGTCAAACAATTGGTCCGGCATTTTCAAAGGAACTTAACGGGTTGCCATTACTCTCCTATGTATCTATATCAAAAATACATTTATCTGTATTTGTGATGTGTTAAACATGTTCTTACTTCAAGTTACATTTAGGCCTTCTTTCTGTGATATTGGAATGTCAGAGGAGGATGGATTTCAGTAAACTGCCTGCTGCTCCTGGATGTAGATGTACCTGAAAATATATGTACCTGAAAATGAAATTTCAGATTTGTTTCACAAAGACACATTTCAGTTTTAAATCTTGATGTTAATGTTGTAGCCAAAACAGATTAATTTTTGTCCTGTCATAAAAGACCAGTTGGTCAGTCTCCTTGCTCAGTTAATATAGCAAAGAGAGAGGGATTCTTTAGAAACATTGGTATAATATCAAGAGAAGAGTATATCTGGATTATATTTTTAGAGAGAGACATATTTTACTCTGTAGAAAACTTTATTTTACTGCTGGAAACAACAATTGGTTTCTGTGCAGTTGCCTTGAGACTTGCTTAGTTCCCATTATCTTCAATAGAGATGAATATGCATATCTGAGGAAATATTTTGGCCTTGAGATAACAGAATAAGGGAAATAGGAGCATTTCATTTTGAGTGGCTGCATAACTCCAACTTATTTTCTTAGTATGATGGAATCTACAGGTAACTCTTGGTAGAAGATAGCTTTTCTCACACTGAAAACACAACCCCAAAGAGACTTTTGTCTGGTGCTTGGTGGATGACTGAAGCGGTAGAATCAAAAGACTTTGTTCTGTGGGACATAGTTTGTTAGGTGAAAGAGTTTAAGATAGCCACTTTATCATCAGCTTGTGTTTATCTCCTTTTTTGCTGTATTTTCCTGAGCTAACAATCTCTTTTCTGGCTCTGTGTGTGTCTGCCTCTTCAGAGGGTTATGAGAGATATTAAGTTTTCTAGTCTTTTAGGGTAGGAAAGAGATAAATAAGTCATTTCTCAGGAGAGACCCTTCAAGTCTTTTGTGCTGATATGACACACTACAGTGAAATGCTACCTGCTTTACTCCTGTCTACCTTTCCAGTTAAAGTAGTGTTGCATCTAAATTCCTGCTTCACTCCTCAGCAAAATCATGTCAGACCTGTACCTGTATATCAGCAATAAGTATATTAAAAAGAACAGGCAAATGTGTTGACTCTCTTCCCTTTGACATTCCTTTTTCAAACCTCTGTTGATAGCTTCCTCCCAGAAAGAGAACGAGGAGTGTGTGCAAACACTTGTTCTCCACATCAAGCCTGACTGAACAATTTCTCTTCTGAGCTTCTGGTGAACTGAAAATTACCAGCTGTACTGGATTGTGACAAATAGCATGCGTGTGTGTGCGTGCATGCTCGTGTGGAACAAAAGAGATAAACAGAAACTATCATATCTGATGACAGCAAATTTATTTTCATGTTTATGACCCAATCTAGAATTTTACTTCCATAAAATACAAAAGCAGACTTACCTTCTCACTAAAGATTATTTCTTGGAGTCCTCATATAAGCAAATATGGAGCAGAATAACAAATCCTCTAATGCATTTCCTGGCTGAGATAAAGTTAACAAATAGGGCAGCAAATGCATAAGTGTAGTCATAACTGCACAGGTTTGAAAAAGCAAATGAGATTGGGCTGGGGAAGAAGATAGGTATTTTAGAGTTATGCAGCTTCCATTTCATAGTTCAGGATGGCAGATCCACATCCAGATATGCTGAAAGCTGATCAATGACAAGCTAATTTTATGGTCTTATAAAAAGAGATTACAAGCAATCAGGTTATCGGAGCTTAACTAGCTAACACTCCTCAGATGATTTTCAGTGACAAACAGTAACTCATTAAGCTGCCGTAACACATCTGCCTCCCTTTGACGTCTATACTCTTAGTATTAAAGTGGTAACAACCTAAGCCTTTCTGCGTGTGCCACGTCACTTTCCATGTCAAAGTAAACCACAGTAGCTATAAAAAACGTGCGGTAACAACCCAGCTAGCTAAATCCTTGCCAAAAAACGACTGCAATAGCTGTCTACAGAGTCTGCCAGAATACTGTCGGCCAACTCATACCATGTGTGCCTTGTAGGGTCATGCCTTTAAAAGGACAACAGATTTGCCAAAATCTATCCATCTTTTCAGAAACATGCAATGCAGTCATATCTAAGAGGAAGGAAATAGACGACAGCCATCAGAACAGGCCACACCTAGGAGAAAGTAAAGAATGTTTTTAGATCCTGAATGGGAACACTCCGTGTCAGCAGAATGGGACTACCCAGGCTGAGATGCATAATTGCGTCCTGAAATAACACTTTTTAAAATACTTCCTATGAATTGCACTTACCTGAGAACCTGGGAGCCAACTACTATTTCTGGGTGTTCAGACAGTCAACTGAAACTCATACCTGATTTTCTCAAAGGACATTTATAATCACACTGTAAAAACTGTCTCCTTTCTCAGCACCACTGTCATGGCCTCAACTTTACCTCAAGAAGGCCTCTCCTGTGAGGCTTTTTAATCAGATATGGTCCATTGATGTATTGAGCAGGGACATGGGCAAAACCAGCAGACTTGGAAGGTCAAAAACCTGACCATGATTTCATCACAATCATGATCAGATAACCACTACATGTGCACAGAAAAGCTCTACACTGTACATGTAGCAAGTCCACTACACCTGGGACAGGTGATCCGTATTGTACAGGCACAGCAGGTTTGCAGTAAGTGTGTGGGAGACAACAACGCTCCCACTTTTACATCTGGAATTTGGTGGCCTCTGTGTTACCTCGTAGAGCTGGCAGGAACGCAGACCAGCAGGCTGCCTACAGGTCTGGCAGACAGCATGAGAGGTGGCTTCCCATAGAGTCCACTCCAGTGGGCTTAGAGGATACAGTTCTTGTGTCTCTTCCATGGACTCAGAATCCCAGGATGCTAGGCTAGAAGGAGTTCATGGATGAACTAAAAAATGAGACAAACTCTGATTGCCCCACTGCCACTGCTGCTTGTTCTATTCTGAGTACTTGCCATACCTGAGCTTGCATGTAGTTTTGAACGCAATATCTGTGTGTCCAGAATTACCCTTAATCAGAGGGCACAAAGGGACAGTGCTCTGATTTGGCAGGATGAGGAAGAGGCAATGGAGACCCGCATTCTGGGCAGAATGGTGTGAGACAAACTGAAAAGGGTATTAAGAAGACAAGTGGAAAAAAAAGATGTAGAGGGAGCAGAAAAAAGGAATAGCAAGAGACTGGGCAGAGAAAAGAAGGACAAAAGAGGAGAAAGAGGAACAGCTGAAAAGGAAGAAAAGGCAGATCAAAGAACTTTGGGACCCCAGAAGCCATGAAACATGACGGTTTTGTACATCAACCAATAGAAAGGATCATACTGATTTTCCTAAAAGAATTATCCAGGGAGGGAATAGAATGAATACCCAGCTCCAAAGACCTGGGCTGAGGCTGGGTGTGAGCTCATTTCACAGTAAAACTCTGAGAGCAGGGAAAACTGAGTGCACATGTGTAAGGGGAACACATGTGCAACAGCGCTGTCAGTGATGGCACTACACTTGCTGACCATGTAGGGGGTGGGGACAGTATGGCAGGAGGGATGCAAACAGCTTCAGCAGAAAAATTCCAAGAGAAGAGAAAGTGGGTAGAAAACTGCCCCCTTCTCTCTTTGTCACCCGTGATGGCTGATGAACCTCTCTGCAGCTCTCTCCTGGTCTTTGCAGTGAAAGAATCCAGCTAGCTTTCTCATAATGGCAGAAGTAATTAAAAAGGGGATCAACTTCAGAGGAACATAAAACACACACCAAAATTCTGTCTCTTTAATGATATCTCCCATGTACTTTACTGGTGGGGATTCTGCTAGTCTAATACCTGTTAATTTTCTTTCTAATTAGGGCTATAGATCACCAGAGGCTGTTTTATACTTAATTTGTTGAGGTTTTATTATATGGCTCAACAGTCAGCCAACCACTGTGTGCATCATGTGATCCTGGTTGAGATCTTTCAGGCATTACTGCACACTGAGGCCCTTGGAGAGAACGTGCCACTACAATTTGTGAGTCACCCGTTCTTGCTCTGCCTAGGTCTTGTCATGTGTGTGCTTGTCAGGATTCATCTCCGTCTCCATTACCCCTGGGGCAGAAGTCATAGTTTGTTTCTGCTCACTTGTCTGATTTTTAGCAGATCATATTCCCATCCTCAAAACCTTAAGCAAGTGCCATCTTTGGAGAATTTTAAGGTGGAATTCTATGGGCTGGTTTAGTTCAATTCAAAAACATCTTTTAATTGACAGAAAATATTCCCAGTTCAACCATTTTCCAAGGTTGACATAGACATACAAAGAAAAAAATAATTAAAAACATTCTTTGTTGTTAACAAAATGAAAACTGATTTTCTTAACTGTTTTCCTTCTATTTCTGTCTTATTTTTTAAATTTTATTTTTGATTAATACTTAATTTCAAGACTTTGAAATGAAGTTGAGGTATGAGGCAGATTTTGTCTGAAACATACCTGAGATCTTAATTAATTTTATTTTTGCCAGAAAGGTTTGCAACCAAAATATGCACCAGTTAGTTAAGCGATTAGCTTGGAAATCATCAGAAGAAAAATGAGAGAGTAGATCACAGATAAGCAAAGTCCAGGGTGCATTAGTGACCAGAACATAAAGTATGCCAATGAAAGAACATTTTATTAAGCCACTATAAGACAGCCTAGGGGACTGTCCAATCTTTGTTTCACCTACAGGATGGCAGCTTCCAGACAAGGGAATTACAAGGGTATTAGAACATCATTGCCTCCAAATTAGTGAGCAACGAAGGTCACCAGTAGCTGTTAAACAGTACACTTCATCCTCCATCTCCGTGGATGCCAGGAAGGATGACACCTAAAATCTGTTCAGTCACACACTGAGAATAATGGTAGCACTTGTTATGTCATCCTGAAACTACACATGAATTCCAGAGAACCACCATCCTGCTTATCTGAATCCACAAAAGGCTTAATTTTCATGCAAGCAATTCTCTTGACCTTGTTATTGCTGGTCTTACAGAAACAGGATAATGGAAATTGTTGTGTACCTCTGTAGCAGAAATAAACCTGAGAAAATTCCAACTTTCTCCACTGTTGTCTGGTAGGATTTTACTGAGACAGAGAGTGCCAGGTCAAGATAATGGTGGTTGTTTCTGAAAACCTTCAGAAATTATCCATTAAATGAAAATAATAAGTAAAATAATAAAAATTATAAATATAAATTCATTCATATAGCCAAATAACCTAATCAGCCCACTTATGCATGCATCTAGTAGTTTTCAAAAAGTGAGCAAGCTCAAGATAACTCAAAAGAAGAGCAATTGGTCTGGATCTAGTTTTGTCTACAGAAGCATGGCTAGTCAGACAATCTTCAGTGGTATTTGGATGGGAAAACTATAGAAATTGAGAGTTCCTGGATTGGGAAGTTTACAGTGAAGTAAAACAAGGAAGCTGGACTTCTACCTACTGCGTATAGACATACAAGACGCAGTTGACAGTTCAGAAGTACAGTTGAGTTAGACTCCATCAGCCATGGAAGACTAGTTGTTCTAGGAACAAATAAACTAGGGCACAAGGTAATGTGTTGTTTCTTTTCCACCCAGCAAAAGAAATCATCCTCAACTGAAACAACATATATCAGCTGAAAAGGTTCTATCTTACCATCCCATGGAAGAACACAAAGCACAGCAAAACAGACAACCCAAACTCTGCCATAAAAATAATTCACAGAACTGAAGGAGCTTCAGATGGTGAGAGGAGTTTTACTGGACATGTGATGTAACACTGTTTTTCTGAACATGCCCTGGCAGGCCTAGTTAGATCTCTAGAAAGGAAGTCCTTGTACAAAAGAGAAAAATAGAGAGGGCAGGTTTGCACGACACATACTGAAATTATGCATCTCAGTGTCACCCACTGCTAGGCAGGCCTAACAAACTTCTTTGAAGGACAGTGAACATATGCATCATGTCCACTGAGAGTCTTCAGATAGAAGAGACTAACCCAGAGACTGCTGAAGCTATGGAGGAAGGATGTAACAAAGGACAAGTCACTCCAGAAATGGCCAGCTCTCCT